>NC_058098.1:134095075-134398106 GCF_020171115.1 Neogale vison
GTGGACTTCAGTTCAACTGGTCTTGTTACCGAACTCAAACATGTTCGCGCACCCAGTGCACAGCAGACCAATGTCTGAGTCACCGAAACTGAAGAAAAGAAAGTTGAGCCATCGGAAGGGCAGCTCAAGGAGAAGGCTGGAGGTCATTCCCAAAGAAGCCTTGCGCTGTTGAGCCTAGGGACAGCTTCTGTACGTTTTATGAGCCTAGGAACATGAGGGGAGAGTGAGGCGTTTCTTGAAACCTTTAAGTGGGGTGAGGGGGCTTTGAAACAGTCTTGAGGTATCCATTCTTGCCAACAGTGGGGTGCCATTTGGGACGCAGCATGATCAAGTGCATCGGACAGTTTCAATATAAATGTTACCATCTGGCCCCCATTAGGTTTGTACAATCAGTGGATAAACAGACAGTAGGAGTGAAAAAGGCAAAGTTAACAATTGATATTGTATGAGGTTAAGAGATGCATAAAACAGGGGCGCCTGGGTGTCTTGGGTGGTTAAGCATCTGCCTTCAGCTCAGGTTGTGATCTTGGGGTCCTGGGATTGAGCCCCTCATGGGGCTCCCTGCTCAGTGGGGAGCCTGCTTCTCCCTCCTCCCCTCACCCTGCTCATGCACTCTTTCTCTCTTTCAAATAAATAAATAAAATCTTTTTAGAAAAAGGTGCATAAAACATAATTATCTAGGGAACAAAAGAATGTGGAGCCAAGTTAATAACATACAGCTATAATGCAATGATAGCGCTGCTCATGCTTGCAGAACAGGTCCAGGAACTGAACGTCCAGGCTTGGTTAACATGGGCAGCGCTTGATCGTGATCACGTGCTCAGCTGTGGGTCATGTCTTCGCTCTGGAAATCTTGGCTGAGTTTGCTCGCGTCTGGGGTAGTACGTGTTCTTACTGCAAATGCGGCTTTTGGGAAGTAAGGAACTCTTTCGGATTTTGATTGATACTTTATTTTGGTGGTGTGTGTTTTTCTAAAATTGTGTATGCAATGTATGTTTTCATTAATATTCTTCTTGTGTTTTGATAGTTAATTTGTTCTTAGTAGTTCTTGGTTTTTATAGATTTCTCTGTATATCTGTAGCTGTATCCTCTCTCTTGTCTTCAGTATAATTGGCTTTGCCTTCTCTTTGTTTTCTTGATTACTTTGCCAAATCCATGTTATTTTGTTAGTCTTTTTAGAGGAGTAGTTTCTGTTTTTGATTTTTCTCCCAGTTAATTGTTTATTATGCCCTTCAGATTTACTCTGATGATTTTGTATTAATTTTTTTTACACGAAAGCATGACTCAATATTTTATCACCATTCTTCCTTTAAAATATATTCTCTTAAGACTATATATTTCCTTTCATGTACAGTCTTAGCTGAAAAACCTCATGTTTTGTTACAAACAATGTTGGTTTTCTGTTATTTTATTTAGATTACTCAATCTAAACACTTTGCAGTTTTTACTACATATTTTTGTCTATAATTTAATTATTGCATTTTTTAAGACTCACTTTTTTATCTGTATGATGTGTGTATAGACATAGATGCAGATATAGATATAGATCATGTATAATATATATAAATTGATGAGTCATGTTTGGTGAACATGATCTGGGTCATATTGACTCTTCATCATATATTGATAGTTATTGTTTTTACTGAATATACAGCCATTGAAAGTGCATCTCTGATTGAAAATTATTTGTATATGGGGTGCCTGGGTGGCTTAGTGGGTTAAGCCTCTGCCTTCGGCTCAGGTCATGATCTCAGGGTCCTGGGATGGAGCCCCACATCAGGCTCTCTGCTCAGTGGGGAGTTTGCTGCCCCCCCCCTCTCTCCACCTGCCTCTCTGCCTACTTGTGATCTCTCTCTCTCTCTCTCTGTTAAATAAATAAATAAAAGAAAAAAGAAAATTATTTGTATATGAATTTGAGGATAGGCCATAATATTTACAAAGTGATCTAAGTGCATTTGGCCATTCACAAGGACTAGTCTTTTTTTTTTTTTTCAATAATTTACTTTTTTATTAACATATGATTTGTTTTTTGTTTCAGGGGTTCAGGCCTGTGATTCCTCTGTCTTACACAGTTCCCAGTGCTTGCCATAGCACAGACCTCTTTTTGATGAATATTCTTAGTCCTGGTCTCTTCCCTGTAACCTCCCATGAAAGTAATACTCAGGCTGCTTTCTACCACATACATACATTCTTCCTCCCCAAATGTTTCTTGTCACTTGTTCTTTAAGTAACAAGTTCTGTAACTTGTTCCAAGTTCTGTAAATAACAAGTTCTGCTCTGTAAGTAACCTGTTCTTGTTAAGTTCTGTCCTGTTTAAAATGCACACTAACACCTTGCATTTAAAGGTCCCAAAGCAAATATGTCAAACTTTTAATACCTTGATTTAGTTAACTTTAGTCGGATTCAGGCAACACGATTCTGCATCAGTGTCTGGACAACCAACTGCTTTTGAATCAACTCTCAGGTGTCCTCTCAAGTAATAGCCGAATGCCTGATGCTCAATTCCTGCACCCTGTTCGTGCAAGGTTGAGAACTCCTGCTCATTACGTTTTTGCTGATCCATATATCCTGAAGCAACACATTTTACCAATAAAAAGACATTTTTTATTTCTTTTATTAAGCCTCCAGTGTTGGTCAGAGCTAAAGATAACTGAAGCTCTTACAGCAGCTGCCTCAAGGTCATTGCCTTCTACTTGGAACCTTTCAAATACTGACTCATTATCCTTGAAGTATGTAATGCTGATTTAGGGAATTAACTCAAAAATTCAAATTAACAAACAAATGTATACACTCCCCGCTATCAGTGCTGAATTATTAAAGATTAAATTACAAATTAACAAAAGTTTTATAAAAGGAAAAGTAATAACAAAATCACTCCTAAACCCATCACTCAAAAGCGAATATAGTTAACATTTTAGCTGTGATAAATGGCTGCCATTTATATCTGTGTCTTTATATCTGTGCCTGTACACACTGGCACATAAGCATATACATGTGTATGTAAATATGTAAATATGTGTACACATTTCTTTTTCAGTATTGAGTTATGCATTTCCATTTATTTTTATCTATCTATACTTACTTGCACATGCATATAATTGTACAGCATATATTCTAAAATATGCTTTTTAGTATTAACAATATAAGCATTTTTCTATGTATCCACATATATCTACAGCATTATTTCATATTTCTTCATAATCTCTTATTTTATGTATATACAATAATTCAATGCAAGTAATCTATAATGTACTGATGTGCATTTATACTGATTCCAATTTTATTTTGCTGCTCTTAACAACATTGCAATGAAAATATGTGTGCTATATCTCTTTCCCTTACCTGACAGTTTTTTTAGGAAAAATGTGTGTAAGTAGAATTGTTAGTTTAATGGTATTCTTGTGATGCCAGTTTCTGAGATCTGTTTTCAAGTTATCCTCCAGAACAATTCTGTTATTGTTATGATATGGTAACTTTTAATGTAAAGGAGAACAAAGCTTCCTATTTTATATTGTTGTAATGTTTTCCTTAATTTATCACTTTTATTAAGTTTGGCAGTTTTATCTATTATTTTTTTTAATTTACCAAAAAAAAAATCAGCCATTTTTTTTCATGCTTTCTGCTTTTACTGATATGTTTTAGAAACTTCTACATAGACTATAACAAAAGTATACATTATACTTTCTTTTAAATCTTTTATAGTTTTTAAAATATATATATTTGGGCTATTTTAGCATAAATGTGAAATACATATCTGGTTTGTTCAATTCTTTTACTTCCTTTTTTTTTTTAAGATTTTATTTATTTGAGAGAAAGAGAAGAAAACACAAGCAGGGGTAAAGGGAGATTCAGGCTTCCCATTGAGCAGGAAACCCAATATGGGGCTTGATCCCAGGACCTTGGGATCATGACCTGAGCTGAGGGCAGATGCTTAAGAGACTGAGCCACTCAAGCACCCCAATGTTCAATCTTTTTTCTTTTGCTTTTTTTTGGTAAGATTTATTTTTATTTTATTTATTTGAGAGAGATTGAGAGCATGAGAGGGAAGAGGTCAAAAGAGAAGCAGACTCTCCGCTGAGCTGGAAGCCCCATGTAGGACTCTATCCGGGGACCCCATGATCATGACCTGAGCCGAAGGCAGTCACCCAACCAACTGAGATACCCAGGTGTCCCCAATCTTTTTTTTTTTAATTAAATAGTGGGAGTTCCAGTATCATTTTTTGAATAATTCATTAATTGACTACAAGCTTGTTTGCTCGCTTTATTTATTTATTTATCTATTTGGGAGGGTGGGGAGAGGGAAAAGAGATCATCTTTTTTTAAAAATTAATTATTTCTTTGATAGAGAGAGTCCGTGAGTCAGGGAGAGGGAGAGAGAAATTCAAGCAGACTCTGTGCTGAGCATGGGGCCCGACCCAGGGCTCCTTCTCACAACTCTGAGATCACAACCTGAGCCAAAAACAAAAGTCAGGTGCTCAACTGACTGTGCCATCCAGGTGCCCCAATGGACTACCAGTTTTAAATGACATTTTAAAATGTTAAATTCTATGTATAACATCTTTTAAAGAGTTTTCTATGTTATTTCATTGATGTGTCTACTTTTTCTCCCATGGCCCTGGGCTATGTAAATAATTATGGCTGTTCAATACAATTAACCTCATAAATATATTGGTATTCAAGTCATTAGGCTACATTCATTGATAGTGACATAGTTAAAATCATCTTATCTATTTTCAAAAATATATATTGAGACTTGATTAAGATTATATTTGCAGACTAATTTCAGAAGAGCTGAAATATTTATAATATTGAAGCTTCCCATTTCTGACAAGCCATTTATCCTCTGGAAAATGAGTAATCAGGCTATTCTGGAGAAATGGAAAAATTAGAATTTGGTATAAATTATTTCATATATAAATTCATCACAACAGCAAAGAGGTTTTCTGCATGTGTTTGCTATTTATCAATTCAGTTATATCTATGGATTTAATATTAGTACCTACAGAATATTATAATGACATCACTAATTATAACTGCAATGATTTGTAATTTTTTTCATTGAAAGAGGGACAATTGATATTCTCAATATTCATGAACAAAAGACTGGCTAAGAAATGTATAAACATCTCAGGCATATATATCACTGACACAACTATTTATATGTAATCATCATCATTCATCTAGAAGTCATGGAATGCCTACTGGGTAACAAACACCGGGACAATGCAAAAATTAATAGTTCAATATATGCTTTGGAACCTCACAGTAGATCAAGGTAAACAAATTTACAATCCATTATAATTTCCTCTGATACAGGTTTTACTGGAAGCCTGTCAAAAATAATAGAAGATTATCCAGAAGGGAGTAAGAACTATGTGAGCTGGGAATATATCCATATTATAAATAGCCCACATCTTCCTGCACTCCCATACCTCAGTCATCACCAATCATGTCAATTTTCCTTCCTAAAAAAACCTTCCTATCTTTCAAATTTCTCCATCTTCTATTGCTTGTAGGAGAAGCTAAGCTAGTCTTTTCTCTCATCTGGGCTATTGTAAGAGCCTATTGCAATAGTTCCACTCTCATCCATTGTTTGTTTTTTGTTTTTAATTGAGGTAAGGTTCATTTAACATGCAGTTAACTCGTTTAAAGTGTGAAGGCCAGTGGCATATGATGCATTTACAATTTTTGCAACAGTGGCCTCAATCTAGTTCAAAAACATTTATATTAGCTTAAACAGATACCGCATACCTACTAAGGGGTAACTCCCCCCCCCCCACCATGAACCCCTGGTAGCTCATCTAATCTCTATGTCTTTGTATTTGCCTTTTCTGGACATTTAAAAATCTGTAGCATACTGGTAGCACTGTATTTATATTAATTTCTTGGTTTTGTTAATGTGGTTAGGATGCAACATTAGGGGAAGCTGAGTGAAGCATGTATGGTAACTCTGTACTGTTTTTGAAGCCTTTATATAAGTTTACAGTTATCTCAAAGTAGAGAGTTTTAGAAAAAGTCATAATACTATGGAAAACACTGGACAGAACTTTGTCCTTGGAGTCCAGACACAATGGTTTGAATCTTACTTCCACTACTACTTGCTTTGTGTTATTCCCTGGGTTGTAAAATAAACAATAAAATGCCTACAAGTTAAGCAAATTAAACTCTCTGTACTCCAGTTTCTTCATGACAAGATACAAGGAAAATCCTTATAGAAGATATCTGAGATTCTTCTTATTACAAATCTGAAAATTCATCCATTTTATAGAGGATCTGGACTCTTTCCCAAGTGGTAATAACCTTTGTCAAAAGAACAAATTTCAAAGTTAATAGTTTTACTTACCTCCTCACCAAGAATTTTATTATAAAGGTGAGGAAGTAGGAACGTAGTCATAATTATGTAAAAGTCTTAGACCTGTATCTGCACATGGCAAGTGTTTCATAAATCTCTATATTCTTAAATAAATATACATACACATCTATGTGTTTTTTTCAAGATGTGCTCAGTGATATTAGTATTGACACAACAGGTCCTTTTACTGGCTACGTAATGTCCAACTATGAAGAAAAAAATGACAAGTTATAATAAAAGATCAAAAAACCCCCACAATTTAAAGAGCAGAGCAAGCGTCAGAACCAGAGATGAATCACAACTGTGAGTACTGTGCAAAGGCTCTTGTGGGTAAAGTAGGCAGCAGGCAAGGAGAGATGGACAATATAAGCAGAGAGATGGGAATCCTAAGAAAGAACAGCAGCAACAACAACAACAACAACAAAAAATGCGAGAGATAAACACTGTCACAGAAATGAAGACCACCATAATGGACATGGGGGAGGAAATCATCTCTGAACTGGAGGATATAGCAATAGAAATTTCAAAAGCTGAGAAGCAAACAGAAGGAAAAAGACAACAAAAAACAAAAACAGAACAGAATATCCAAGGACTGCAGAACAACTGCTATTAAAGAAGATTCTTATGATGGGACTACTTTAAGGAAAAGACAAGACACAGGAAAAATACTTAAAACAACAATGACTGAGAATTTCTTCAAATTAATGCCTGATATCGGGCATTGAGGGAATTGGTCGCCGGCAGACACTCCTTGCAAGAAACGTTAGGAAGGAAAATGATACAGGTCAGAAATTAAGATCTAAATTTAAAAATGGAAGAGGTCAAAGAAGAGATTAGCAATGGAAAAATAATAACTTTGATTTTTCTTATTTTTAACCAATATAATAGAAATTTGTTCAAAATAATACCACCAACAATGTATATGAATATGCATGTTATGTATATATCTTATAAATGTATATAGGCTTATCGATGCTGTTCTGTGTGGATAGATGTTTCTGTAATTTGTCCCGCGTAACCAAGCACCTGCACTTGCATGCGTCCAAGCAGGCTAAGAAATGTTGTTTGTGAGACTCATGCTGTGTGAATAACCTTGGGAGCCTGGTTATTTAAAATATATTATCTGCCCTCCAGATCAGAACTGGCCCTTCTGTTGTGGACACGAAGAGCTACAAACCTCGCCTCACATCCCCTGCTGCTCCAGGCTGGGCTGGCCCCTCAGAATGGAATCCGGGAGGGGAGACAGACACACAGAGCCCAGACTCCTTGAAAATATAAAGACATGATAACATAGAAATGCAGCTCGCTCCAAACTGCATGGAGGCAAACAGATGTTTGATTTCAGACTCTGTTATCTGGCGTTCTGGGAATGGTCACTTGGACCATTGACAGGGGGGATGCTCTGCCCAGGCCTCTGAGTCAGGACTCCTGCTTGGCTGTTTCCACAGGGCTTCCCCAGCTAATGAGGTTGGATGTTCAAGTACCTGATTTGATATAACCTTGCCTTTTCCTCATTTATTGCCTACTATTACCTTTATCTAGTTGTATATTCCCTTCCTCTTCTGTTTCTATTTAACTTCTATAAAAATAATAGTTTTCTTTCCTTTTTGAAACAAAAACCCGGCTGTTGTGAATCTTTGGTTCAGAGCAGATGCTTTTTTATAAGTGAAATTAATAACAGCAATGATACAAAGGATAGTGGAGAGCAATTCGGATTACTTTGTTATTGTAAACTACTCATAAAACCTGTGAAGTGCTATAGTGTTATTTGAAAGTGGCTTTGGATTAGTTATAAATGTATAATGCAAACTCTGGGGAAACCATAGGGAACTGGAGAATTCTAAGATATGTGGATATTAAACAGCACGCTTCTAAGTAACACAAAGATCAAAGAAAAAAAATCTCAAGGACTGCAGAAAAAAATACTTTGAACTAAGTGGGACTGAAAACACAATTTGTTGGATGTAGCAAAAGCAGTTCTTTGAGGTAAATGTGTAGCATTTAATGCGTATATTAGAAGAGATGAAAGATCTAAAATCAATGATTTGGGATGCCTGGATGGCTCAGTGGTTTAAAGCCTCTGCCTTCTGCTCAGGTCATGATCTCAGGGTCCTGGGATCGAGCCCCACATCGGGCTCTCTGCTTAGCAGGGAGCCTGCTTCCTCCTTTCTCTCTGCTTGCCTCTCTGCCTCCTTGTGATCTCTGTTTGTCAAATAAATAAATAAAAATCTTAAAAAAAATAAAATCAATGATCTATTTCTAAGAAAAGAAGAATAAAGTAAATCCAAAATAAGCAAGAGAATATACATAATAAGACTTAGAGTAGAAATCAATGAATGTAAAGATCAATAAAATCTCTAAGCCTGTAGACTTTTTAATTAAGAAAGAAAGAAAGAGGACACATATTTTAAATATCACAAATGAAAGAGGGGAAATCACTAAAGAGCGCATGATCATTAAAAGGATAATAAAGAAATATCATGAACAACTCTATGCCCACAGATTTGATAACCTACTTGACAGGGAGCAATTCCTTTAAAGACATAATCTGCCAAAGCTAACACAAGAAGAAAAAGACAATCTAAATAGGCCTCCATGTATTAAAGAAATTGAGTCAATAATTAATGTTCTTCCAAAACAGAAATCTCCAGAACCAGATGGGTTCACAGGTAAATTCTAACATTTAAGGAAGAAATTATACATCTTCTTTACAATCTCTTTCAAAAGATAGAAGCAGAAAGAGCACGACCTAATTCATTGTGATTCCAGCATTACATTAATATGAAAGTCAGACAAAGACCTTGCAAGAAAACTACAGAACAATATCTCTTGTGAATGTAAATGAAATATCCTCATCAAAATATTAGCAAATTGAATTCAACGATGTGTACAAAGAATTATATACTGCAACAAAATGGGATTTATCTCAGGTATGGAAGGCTGGTTCAACATGTGAAAATCAATTAATATAATCCATCACATTAAAAGGCTAAAAAAGAAATTATCATGTGATTGTATCGATAAATGCAGAAAAAGAATTGAAAAAAAACTCATTTATGATGAAATTTCTCAGTAAACTAAGAATAAAGAAGTTTCTCTAATTGATAAAGAATATTAAAACCTCTGCAGATGTAAATCAAGTATGATACTCAAATCATGTTTTTCATGAGTTTCAATGAGAAACTCAAAACTTTCCCACTAAGTGGGGGATCAGCAGGTTTTTCAATTTAGTCATCTAATTTTCCTTCTGAGTAAGCTTACCAGCTTAATTTATAAGCATTAATTTAGATAATTTTTAGAACTACTTTTCTTTATCAAAAATAAGCTACTTTTATCAATTCCTCTGCTGAGGACTATTAAAAATACTTCTTTAGTAAAGTCAGCTAATAGTAGCTAGTAAGGTAATACATAGCAAAAATACTGATGATGATCCTTGGGCAAACGATGCTGCAGGAACGCTTAGGAGAATCGATGTGTTATTCCTGCTTTTTCTGGCTGCATTACTGACTAGGTAAGCCTCTAAAAGTGATGAAATTCATGTAGGAAGTGAAAAATGGAAGCAAAAAACCAAGGGGCTTCAAAAATGGTCTTCTTTTGAGAGGGTACCAGTAAATACTCCAACAATTATTGACCAGAAGACACATATAAAGTGTGTATGGCTGAGTATAGACGACTCTAGAAATATAGTAAGGAGTCAGTTGGCGCAAGTCAGGCTAAACAGTCCCAAAGTAGTTGGGATTGATTCTGCAGGTAAAGGGAAGAAGGAGAAAGAGAAACTCACATTTCTTGTTTTCTCTCATATAGAAATAGAAACTATCTGGTGATGAGTGCTTGCTGTGTAGCAGGCTCTCTATTAAGCATTTTATGTATATTATTTCATAGAATAAAACCGTATTTCAGGGAGTATGGGACTTAAGTTCACATAGTTAGTTAACTGGCAGAATCAAGGTTGGAAATCCATCTTTTGACTTTATTTCTTCCACACCATTCTACTCCCACCAAAATATGGCTTCATTTATGCTTTATTAGCCTGTCTAGGTTCTGTGAAGGGTCTACTCCTGAGAGCAAAGAGAGAGCACCCTAAGATATTTCCTGGCTTCCCCATGGTACTGAGATTTAGGGATCAATGCTGAACCCTTCTTGCAAGTTCTGGTTAAATCTTAAACATGCAGAGAAAGAGCTGTTTAGCAAAGCACAAAGTTTTGCCCCTTGCTCTACCCATTAGGGACAAAATGTTTCTTTTTATAAAATTTTTTTGAAGATTTTATTTATTTATTTATTTGACAGAGAAAGCAAGAAAGGAAACTCAAGAAAGGGGGAGAGACAAAAAGAGAGGGGGAAGCAGGCTTCCTATTGAGCAGGGAGCCAGATGTAGGGGCTCCAACCCAGGACCCTGGGTTATGACTTCAGCCGAACACAGATGCTTAACGTCTGAGCCACCCAGGCGCCCCTCTTTTTGTACATTTTAAGTTTACTAGAATATAAGTTTTCACCCAGTTTCTCCTGAAAGAAAACACCAGGATCTGCACATCCCGTGAGGTACTGCTTGTTGGAGAGAGCATTCTGTAAGAAAATTCTTCTCATAGCTTCCTTTATTTCACAAGGGACTGCTTCCAATCAAGAAAACTATTTTAATTCAGAAGTAAATCCAAAAAAAGTAAAGAAATGATAGCTTTTATAATTCTGTAATAAGCTCTAAAGGAAAGACAACAGTAAAACTCTAGCCTCCAGAGGATTCCACAGGGCTTCATTGAATGAGCCCAAATTAGAATGCATTTACTAGATATTCATTTCCAACTGTTGGATTACACAGTTGCTTTTAGTTAGCAGGGCAATGGAATGGTCTCCAAAGAGTTTTAATATACTTACTTTATGTCTCTAAAAAATGTAATTTTTTAGCATATTCTTTCTTTCTTATATTGATAGACTTCTGTTCAATTATAAAAATAATACTTGGTCATAAAAATCAAGCAATGAAAAATCATTTTGAAGTGAAGCCCACCTTGATCCCTAAACCAATATGCTTACATCTATAAATATATTTTTAATGAACGAGTATCTTAGGCATATTTTTCTGTAACTTGTTTTATTAAAGTAGTAATATAATGTAGTTCTATTTCCAGGTTAGTACTAGACCTCATCTATTCTTTTTATGGCTCATAGAATCCTGTGTTAGGAATAGAGCACAATTTATTCAGCCTTCACTTACAGATGGACATTGAGTTAGTTCTCAGTGATTAGCTATTAAAATTTTAATAAACATGCATATTTCATACATACTCTCATCATATATGTATATTTAAAAATAAATGCACATGCTCCTTTATTTATAAACATATAAAATATAGATTAACTTGCAGTCCTTGCATATATATGCCTATATATATGTGTATTTGTATATGCATTTGTGTACATTTATATGTGTGCTATTTTCCATTAAGTTACATGTCCAGAATGGAAATGAATGGGTCACAGATTAAGTAGAACTGAAATTTTGGTGGATATAGCTGAACAGTTTGTAAAATAGTGTATACCAACAGTGTCAACAATGTATTAGAATGCCATTTCCCACACACTTGCTAACACTGGTTGTTAATTAAATGCAGTATTTGAATCTAACGGGTAAAATGTGTTATCTTGTGGGTGCCCTTTTGTCTAAAGAAAAGTAGCTTATTGTTCTGTTTTCCAAGTATATCAATATAGAATATCAAAGTGGTTCTTAATCTATAAACTACCTTGTAATGTATTTCACTCTCTATTTTATAGTCTTTTTGAGAGGAATAATAATGACAATACCAGTGAGTTACAGTTTTGCACATTTATTTTAATCTTAGAGTTCATAATCTCTTGAATTTGCTACCTTCTCTCCATTCTCACAGGAGTCTACGTCTAGGTATCAGGCATTATTATTTTGCAGAAGTGGAAACTCAGAGCAGTGAAATGACTTCACCAAGGTCACAAAAGAGCAAATAAGATAGTAAAAAATGATTTTAAAATTGTAAAGCTCCTTATACAACTTAAGAAATGGGCATTTGAAAATAAGAAACCATTTACATAACTGAATAAAAGAGAAATCATGCTTCTCAGCTAGAAAGCTGGAATCTACCAAAAAATTAAAATTGAAGTGTTTGGGAAATCTTTCCCCCTGTATTTAGGGAAATACTACACTGAGACAGGTGCACATCAGGACATAGCAACATCTTTGCTGGAATTTAGTCTTTGCAAGAGCTGGGTATGAATTTTTCATAGATGCTGGAAGGGACCTGCAGCAAGAATTCTTCAAACAGTCCTGGCAGCATCAGGTTATATAAAGCGCTGAAAAATAAGGGATGCAAAATGAGGCAGTGAGGGGAGCACACAGTTTACATCCAGCAAGGGCCCTCCTCCATTTTGAACTTTTTTCTCTGAGCTGGACACGTAATTTTCAATCTAGGAGGTAGGTGGTGCCCAGGAACTTAACATTTAGTATCACATGAATATTCATACATACAAAAGACATACGTAATGCATGCACACAGATATAAATGCACATGCACACACTAACGCATTCTTCCACAATGGAAATGTGAACACAGGTAGGGAAAGTCTGTGTGTAGTCATGTTTCCTAGTATATGTATGCACACAGATATAAATGCACATGCACACACTAACGCATTCTTCCACAATGGAAATGTGAACACAGGTAGGGAAAGTCTGTGTGTAGTCATGTTTCCTAGTATATGTATGCACACAGATATAAATGCACATGCACACACTAACGCATTCTTCCACAATGGAAATGTGAACACAGGTAGGGAAAGTCTGTGTGTAGTCATGTTTCCTAGTATATGTATTATATCCTTGTGCTCGTACTTTACCAAAGCTTTCACACAAATACATACAATCCTACCAACTCACACATGCATACACACACGAACAACATAAATATGTACATAGAATGTGTGCATGTGATAATCCATGCTTGTTCAGAGATTTGCAAAGGTTATGGGGCCAGTATAACTCTGATACAAAATCCCAGTGTAGGTACTACCAAAAAAAAAATAATAATAATACAGATTAATTTCCCTTAAAAGGATATTTACAAAGCCAAACATTTTATTTTAGCTAATGAAATCCAGCAACAAGATGTAAAGATGATATTCATGAAAAAGTTAAGTTTATCCCAGAATTTTACAAATATACGAAAATTCATAAATTTGTAACTTTGGTTACAAACCATAAACCTTGGTTTTTGTTTGACAACATTCATTATTTCTAAATGGCTGAAAGCGTTTTGTCATTTCCTTAGTAAGTATTTACCAAGCTCTGATATGTACCAGATACTATGCGAGGTTTTGAGGAGAGCCTGGAATATTAATGAAACACATAGTTATAAACCAATATAGCACATGCATGATAGCACTGTTTATAGACCATGTGTTGCTTGACAGAGGAGCTCCTCAATTTCCCCGTGAGAAAGATGAGGTCAGGAAAGCAGACTCAAGATGTGAGGTCCAGATTGTATCTCAAAGGCAAGGAACAATGAGTTAAATTAAAAGAGGAAGGGTAGGAAGGATAGTTTCAGTGTTGGCCATAGCATAAGCAAAACCACAGAGAACTCAAAACAACTGAACTTAAGAGTAACTTCAAGAACTTTGAAATTGATAGAGCATAGAAGACAAACCAAAGCGGATCTGAGAGACCGGTATGAGACATGTAATTAAAGACATTGAATGTCTTTTTTTTTTTTTTTTTTTTTGCCTGTGGCCGTGGCAAGGCCTTAAGAGGAAAATGATTCAATCAGAACCACTTTTCCCCATTGCTCTCTGATATTTGGGATGGAATGGGATTCACTTGGGCAAGTTTGAGATACAGGAAAACTTTAAGATTGTTTAAATTGTTTGTTCCAGGAATGATGGAGACATGTCTTAATTCAGTGTTAATGAAAAGGAGAGGATGGATCTGATTTTTAAAATATTAGAGATTCAAAAATAGACAAAAGTCAGTGATTATTTGAATGGGAACATGAAATAATAGTGTTGAGTGTTTTGCTGAGGTTTCTAACATGAATAAATGAACCAAGAAATTGTCAACTGAGAATATACTTGAACACCTGGCAAGGGAAAATACAAGACAGTACATAACAAGGTCTGTTATTGGGGTACCTCATGTACACCTAGATACAAATGGTTAAAGCCCAGAGGAGAGATCTGGGATGAAAATATGCAGTAATTTTCATTCATTACAGAATGAATGGTCTGTAACGTAATGGTCTGGATCTGTACAATTTTATTTGAAAAATCAGACTAAGACAAAAGTGTAAGGGTTATCATCATTTAGTGGATAGACAAAGGAAGAGGATCCTTTCCAAATGCACAGGTAGAATGGTCTGTAGGGAGACAGGTAGGGAGAACCAAGACGGTGCGTTATGACAGAATCTAAGAACATTAACAATTTAAATATGAAGAGAATGGTCCATGTTCTCAAAAGCTATAGAGAGCTATGAAAAATGAAACCATCAATATAACATTAATTTTTGTCTTTAGTGAGTGTAGTCTAACTAGAATATTGAGAGGAAAACAGACTAATTAGAGTTTCATCAGAATATAAGTTAACGACAGGCAAGCATTAGAGGAGAGCACGTATCGAGGATGGTTAGATAAAAAGAGAAGGTTAAACCTCATGGTTATAATGTGATGCTTTGAACAAATACTATTGGTAAATATTAGGGTAACAAGAAGTTTGAAGGCTGAAGGACAAAATACAGTAGAATATATTTATTGAGCTTTATGAAGTAGCACGACTTTTCCAAACACTTTACGTGGATTAAGTCTATTATCTCTACCTTATAGATGAGAGGCAAATCAAGGCATAGAAAGACAAATGACTTGTCCCAAGTTACTCCTCTAGTAATTGGTAGAGTCAGAGCAACTGGGCTTCAGAATCAATATTTTAATTAAACTACGTCAGTCATAGAAGCGTTGAAAACACAGGGGAAAGAATTAAAGCCAGAATGAGCAATGTGTCGTGGTAAGCAAGTGGCTGGAAAGTGATAGGGTAAAGGGTACCGAGCAAGAATTTGATGATGTCGAAGAGAAGAAATAGCTCATCAACTGAGCCTTGTAGGAAAACGGAAGTAGGAGGAGATCAAGATACACTTACACAAGCAACTTACAGTTCGGAGATACCATGCTTGAAAGCTTCATGCCTTTGGAGAAAGGGGATTACTCTAGTGTGCTTTTATCTACTTGTACAAAAGAAAGAGAAATTCTCTCTCCCTCCTTCAGCCAAATCTACCTGTTCCTTCAATTTAATCCTGTCCTGTTCTTTCTGGGGCTGGAGCTCTTCCTCCTCTGTATTCAACATCTCCCTCTACACATGGCTTCCAGTTAGCATCCTTTCACATTCTTCTCTTTCTCCATCTTCACAATGAAACTCTGCCAGTGATGTGGGGCCACACTTTCCCTCTATCACGTGATGTCACATTACCTCTGTTTCCTAAAACCATTGCAAAATGGTTTCCCATGCTCAGTACTTCAGCAAAATTTGCCAAGTTAACTGGAAGTCACTGACTTCCAGTTAATGAATCCCATGGACACTTTTCAGTGAGTGAATTTCTCAAAAAGTTTATGGGTTTTTTATTTGAGAATCCTTTGACATATAAAAATGATAGGCTTCCTTTTCTTTTTTTTTTCCTTTTGACACTTTAATACAATATAATTTGTTTTGGTTCTCAGTTCTTTAGCTACTAACCACTCTTTCTCTGTAGCTGTATTTATTCACAACTTCAGTGACAATGATGAATTGATGCTTCTCAAATTCTAACACTAACCCAGTCCTCTGTCTCCTTCATTCTATAACTATAGAAATAATTACTTCCTAATTATTGACACTTGGGTATTCCACAGACATTTCACTTTCAATAGGTATAAAATTAAATCATTATTTTTCCCCCAACTAAAACCCATTTTCCTATTCATTCTTTAGTATTTCTCACTTTATTTAATAACTTTATCATCTATCCCTAATACTTAAGTCAGAGAAATCAGAATCATTCTTAAATTGTATTATTTTAAGATTTTATTTATTTATTTGACAGAGAAAGACAGCGACAGAGGGAATACAAGCAGGGGGAGTGGAAGAGGGAGAAGCAAGCTTCCCGCTGAGCAGGGAGTCCGAATGAGGCTCAATCCCATGTTCCCTTAGGAACATGATTTGAGCCGAAGGCAGACACTTAATGACTAAGCCACCCAGGTGCCCCTTAAATTCTATTTTTTATTCTGAATCTAGTCTTTGGCAGAAATATATCCTAAATATATCCTAAATCTAGTCTTCTACAGAACCTTCTTCAATGAAGTTTCTCCCTGTGCTTATATGGATAAGAAATCAACTCTGTCTCTGATTTTTCACTTGAAGTGTTATTTCTCCATGGCAACTGTAATATCTGTCCTCTTTTATCACCCGGGATGTCCCCACTGGAACACATTTTATGTATATAATTATATATTGAATATGTTTTTCTTTAACCCATATACTGTAAGTACTTTGATGATAGAGATCAGTTCTGTTTTATTTAAAATCAGAGTGTCTAGCATGGAAGCTAGTATTTAATGGTTTCTCAATAAGTATTTTTTTTAAACATGATAAATTAGGGGCGCCTGGGTGGCTCAGGGGGTTAAAGCCTCTGCCTTCGGCTCAGGTCATGATCCCAGGGTCTTGGGATCCAGCCCCGCATCAGGCTCTCTGCTCAGCGGGGAGCCTGCGTCTTCCTCTCTCTGCCTGACTCTCTGCCTACTTGTGATCTCTGTCTGTCAAATAAATAAATAAAATCTTTAAAAAAATGATAAATTAATAGGTGACTGACTGAAGATATAAATGCTTTATAGTTAATATGTAAGTTATTATTATTATTATTATTGTTATTATTTGCTGCTTATGAATTGTAACAGGACAGACCTATCTTAGGTAGCCTAATATTCCATATGGCAAACATTTTGTTTAGGGGGTTATTAGTGTGACTTCTATAACAATGTCATTTTTATCAGTAGACCATGTGATGATCCCCATGGCACTTACATCAAAGTCTAAAATTGTGGATGGACTGTCTTCAGTTTACCACTCCCATTTCATCTCATAGTATTCTTCCTATATTCATCCTGCTCAAGGGCATACAGGCTTTATTGTTGCTGCTTAAACATAAACAAGTCTTTGCCATTTCTGGCCTTCTGGGGCACCTGGGTGGCTCAGTGGGTTAAGCCGCTGCCTTCGGCTCGGGTCATGATCTCAGGGTCCTGGGATTGAGTCCCGCATTGGGCTCTCTGCTCGGCGGGGAGCCTGCTTCCCTCTCTCTCTCTCTGCCTGCCTTTCCATCTACTTGTGATTTCTCTCTGTCAAATAAATAAATAAAATCTTAAAAAAAAAAAAAAGAATATTTAATTTGCCTGCACCCCACCCTTTTAGAAGATCACCTGGTTTCCTCCTCCACATCATTCTAGAGTTAGTTTAAGAGGCAAGTCTATTCTTTCTCTAGTCTCTATTTTATGTATCATCGTTTTATTATTTTCTCCTTTAATGTTTACTCTGGGTTTCATTTTCTCTTCTTATTCTAATTCCTCAAAATAGAAGATTAAGTTATCGATTTAAGATCTTTATTATTTTCAAAGGTAGGTGTTTACAGGTACAAATGTACCTCACAGGTTTATTTCACTGCATCTCCTAAGTTCTGGTATGTTGTATTTTTATTTTCATTCATCTTAAAATATTTTCTAATTTTCCTCATGATTCCTTCTCTGACCTGTTGGTTCTTTAAGGGAATGTTATTTAATTCCCATGTGTTTGGGAAGTTCCCAAATTTGCTTCTGTTTTGATTTCTGATTTCATTCCATTTTTGTTAGAGAAGATGGTCTTTGTGAGTTTTTTTTAACCTTTTAAAATTTATTGAGACATTTTTTGTGTCATAACAGGTGATCTATCCTAGAGCAATTTCTATGAGCACTTAAGAGAGAATTTGTATCCTGTTGTTGTGTGTAGTTTCCTGTATTTGTCTGCTAGCGTTTATTTGGTTTATGGTGTTGTCATATCTTCTATTTCCTTGTTTATATTCTATCTAGTTGCTCTATCTGTCATCAGAAGCGGGTGCTTACATGCACAAGTATTATTGTTGAACTATTTTTTCTCCCTTCACTGCCAGTTTTTTCTTGTATGTTTTGCTTTGTGTATGTGTTTTGTTTGTATGCCTTTTTAGATGATTATATGTTTATAATTATCTTTTGCCATATTTACCACGTATCATTATCTAATGTCTTAGACTCTCTTACCAATTTTTGTCTTTAAAATCCATTTTTTTAATAGTTGTATATAGCTACTCCAGCTCTCTTAATCTGTAATCCCCTCATTATTAAGCATTTAGCCTGTTTGTGTGTTCAGTTTTAAAGAGAGCATATAGTTAGATCAGTTTTTAAATATCCATTGTGCTCATCTCTGACTTTTAATTGGAGAGTTTAATCCATTACCATGTAATATAATAATTGATAAGATTGTATTTATTTCTGTTATTTTGGTACTTGTTCTTTTTTTTTAATATATCTTATGTATTTTTCATTTTCCCTATTCTTCATTATTTTGTGTTAAATATTTTCTAGTATATAATTTTGATTCCCTTCTTATATTTTTACTATCTTAATACATAGTCTCAGTGGTTGTCCTAGGGCAACATTTTAATTTATAACAATCTAGCTCAAATTAATAGTAACTCAATTTCCATAACATGCAAAAATTTACTTCTGAATACCTCCACTTCCCCTAACCCATGTTGTTATTTTCACAATTACGTCTATTTTTTTTTAAAGATTTTGTTTATTTATTTTACAGACAGAGATCGCATGCAGGCAGAGAGGCAGGCAGAGAGAGGGGGGGAGGCAGGGTCCCCACTGAGCAGAGAGCCTGATGCAGCACTCAATCGCAGGACCCGAGGACCATGACCTGAGCCAAAGGCAGAGGCTTTAACCCACTGAACCACCCAGGTGCCGCAACAATTACATCTTTGAACATTGTGTGTCCTTCAACATAGATTGACATTTAGTGCTTTGTATAGTTGTCTTTTAAATCACATAAGAATAAGCAGAGTTGTAAATGAAAAATATTCATACTGATTATATGGTAACTATTAGTTACCATACTAGTGTTCTTTTTTTTTTTTTTTTCTTTCCTGTATGGCATTGAGTTACTATGTAATGTCTCTTCAACTCACCCTGAAATGTTCCTTTAGTGTTTGCATAGGCAATGTTTACTAGTCTCTCCATTTTTATCTGGAAATGTTTTCGTTACTCCTGTGTTTTGATGATAGTAATGTCACATATAAAATTATTGTTTGGCAGATTTTTTTCTTTCAGCACTTTAGATATGTCATACCACTGCCTTCTGAACACCATGGTTTCTGATGAAAATTGATTCTTCATCTGATTGAGGATATTTGTATGTGATGAATTTTTTCTCTCTTCCTGTATTCAAGATTCTTTTTCCCTTTGGTTTTCAAGTTTGATTACAATTCCTTGGTGGGATCTTTTTGAGTTTATCTTGTCTGGAATTTATTGAGCTTCTTGAATGTGTGGATTCATGCTTTTCATAAAATTGGGGAAGTTTCTGGCCATTATTTCTTCAATAGTTTTATGCCTCTTTCTCTCTCTACTTGACTTTTGGGATACCCATTATGAGTATGGTACCGTTGGTGGTATTTCACGGTTTTCTTAGGTCCTTGTCATTCTTCTCTGCTTTTCCTTCCTCCTTTTCCTCCTTCTCCTTCTCCTTCTTTCCTTTCTACTCCTCAGACTAGATAATCTCTTGACTTATCTTCAAGTTTATAGACTGTTTCTTATTCCTGCTCAAGTTTGCTAGTGAAATTTTCATTTGAGTATTTTATTCATTAAAATCATTTCCATCTGTCCCTTTTCATTATCTCTCTTTATTGGTAGAAATCACTTTGCCAATTTATTGACAAAATTGCTTGCCAATGTCAAATGGCTGAAATTAAAATACAGCTTTCAGAGCTAAAATTAAAATTCAGCTTTTCAGACCCTTAGTCTACTGATCCAAAAAAAAAAAAAACAAAAAAACAAAAAACAAAAAACAAAACCCTTAGCAATAATTACAACAAACTCCCATAGAACTATAACAACCCATAGAAGCATTCCCATCTAGAACTGCACTGGGGCCAATATATAGCAACTAGCTACATGTGGCTATTTAAATTTACATTGGTTTAAATTAAGTGAAATTAAAAATTTAAGTCTTCAGCTCTACTAACCACATTTCATATACTTGAGATCCATAGAGGTTCAGGGACTGTCATATTGGATAGCACAGATATTAAACATTTCCATCATCACTGGAATTTCTACTGAACAATACTAAGCTAGAATATTTATTTCTAAATTTTCTGTCATCCTTCATTGTTTCATAGAAATGTAAAATGAGAAGGCAAGAAGTCAAGTCTTTCATTTGACCTCTAGGTGCCTTCTCATTTGACTTCCCCAAGGTGACATGCATAATTCAGTGAATAAAATGACTTCTCCAAGGTTACATGCATAACTCAGTGGTGGAGACAATGTAAGATGCATTCATTCAGCAAGGGTATATTGAATGTCAATTTGTGAAGTTTCTTTGGCTGCATAAACAACTTTACTGTCTCATTGCAGAAATATAATAATTCTAGTTGATTAAGCTTTGGGTAGACTTGGGCAGTTAGCTTTATATATTAAAATGAAAGGATGCTAAATGAACATATGATCAACTCACCCCCAAATTAGTGAGTAGTATGTCTGCTAGTTCCTAGTGGACTGCCCCAAGGTGGGTACTGAGAGCAGCTGCAGTAGCTCTATTGGTTGATGGAGACTTTAAGATCTCCATATTATTATGTTACAGTCAGTCACCTGGGAATTATGGCATTCTTATTGACAAAATGCACATTACTGTTTCCAACATCAGCTGAAAATACCCAGGAGCAGGTTTTAATGCATGATGTATTATTATGTGATTATTTAATACTATATAAAAATAACAACAGCAACAGATACTACACTGCACTAAGATTATCTGCAAAGACCTGTGCATTTGTGCATGCCAGATGAAGTTACAGAATTGAAAAGATAAGGCAATATTTATTGGTCAGGTAGGTATCAGCTTTATTTCTTTTCCTTCATATTACTGATTTAGAGGAAGAAAATACTTCCTTGGACTGTGGGGAAGTATGCTAATTGGTATGAAGCATGCCCTTGGAATCAGATTCTGATTTATATTTTTGCTTTGCCTTCTCCTATCAGTCTAACCTGGGGCAAGCTATTTACTTTCTCTATGGATTAAATGAAATCATATACCTAAAGCTTATCATAACAAGTTAATTTAATAGAATATTTTGAATTCTATGTAAAGAACATATAATATTTTGGATATTCCATCTTTCTCTAAGGTGAGAATGTGGATGTCTTACATTTTCTAAAATTGTTCTCTAAATGTTGATAAGTATTTAAGTATATTTGATAATGTGCTTCTCATTCACCTACAGGGAGGAATGAGATAAAGTCAGAGCACTCCTTGGGTGCCTGGGTGGCTCAGTCTTAAGGTTAAGCATCTACCTTCAGTTCAGGTCATAATCCCAGGGTCCTGGCATAGATCCTGGCATCCTGCTCAGTGGGGAGCATGGTTCTCCCTTTCCTGTTGCCTGCTGCTCCCTTGCTTCTGCCCTTTCTCCCTCTGTCAAATTAATAAATAAAATCTTAAAAAAAAAAAAAAGAAAGCAGTGAGCTCCAAAGAAATGGGAGATACTATGTTCACTTACTTGTGAAATTTATCTGAATTCAACAACTACATGAGGATTTCCTAAATATGCTAGAATTCTGAATTTGTTCATTCATTTATTCATGTTCCTCCAGTTTATCTCTATCCATCATCCATTCATCCGTTCATAATGGTGTTTCATTTCCCTTCATCCTCAGTTGACACTGGCAATGTTATTGATCGCTTCTTCAATTTCATCTTCTAACAAAGTCCCCAAAAATCTTTTAATAAATTGTGTAACAAATGTGCAATTTTTAAAAGAAGAGCTACTAGTGGTTGAAAGGTAGTGAAGTTAAAGAATATATGACTTGGCTCCTAAAAACAAGAAACACATGACACAGCTGGGAGTAACTTTAAAAGGAATGCCATAGATCAGTTTTGCCCTGTCAGTTGGAGTTAGAAATACAGATCTTCCACTCATCCTCACATCAGTTGCCATCTGAATTTATGATAAATGTAATATATATTACAAAAATGGTACATAATAGAGTAGAATGTAAAATATGATGATATTCACATTCTCCCATTGGAATAAACTCAAGTATGTTCTACAGTGACCAAGGAAAACTATACATAGATGTTTATGACAAAGATAGGGTGTTTAATCTTGGTTTCATAAATACAGGACTGTAGACTTAAAATGACTCTGATAGAGGGCAGTTGCTTTTAGAAAGGTTTTGGCAGCAAGGTTAAAAGAAATAGGCATGCACTATAGGTTTTATTAGGAAATGCATTAATTTTCTTTTTACACTAATTTCAAAAGTATTATTAATACTGAGGTTCTTTGTATTTTTAGGGTTATCTTGGGGCAAAATTTATCCCAAGAATAGTGAAGGAAATGTCGAGCATTATGATCCCCATTTTTCACTTATTGGGTGTGTGCTCTCTAATGTCACTGTTTTTGTTTGTTTGTGTTTGTTTCTGCTTGCTTTTATAGATTCGAAGAGGTAAATCAGAATAAAACGCTGTAAGTCATCAGTCAAAATAATTATTCTTTCCAACATTTTTTACATTGTGTCTTCATCCATGAAGACTTTTTCCTCTCTTTTACGGCTCCACATTAAAACTTTTAAAGCCCAGTCCCCAAACCACATATTTAATAATAAAAAATTACCTAAGCAAATAAGACCCCCTCCTTAGAGCTTAGGTTCCAATCTCTCTCTTACACACCCACGGACACACATACACACACACATACACCCATATGTATGTTTATCTAATATTTGCTATTTTTTTCATTTTTTTCAGCCTTTCTCATGCACTTTAATCTTACATAGACTGAATTATTCTGGAAGAAAAGAAGTACTAGTTGTTTTTGTTTATTTGTTTTGGGTTTGTTTGTTTGTTTTAAATCTCTGAATACCCTTTCTAGGACCTTGCATATGAAAGATATTCAGTAATTATTTACTGGAGTGGCTGGGTGACTTCGTCCATTGAACAGCAGACTCTTGATGGCTCAGGTCCTGATCTCAGGGTCAGGACCCTCTTCAGGCTCCGTGCTCAGAAGGAACTCTGCTTCTCTTCTTCTCCCTCTCCCTTTGCCCCTCCCACTACTTGCTCTCTCTCTTAAATAAATAAATAAATAAATATTTTTAAAAATTATTTACCGACTTAAAATTTTGAACTGGAAGGACTATCTTGCTCTTTTGGGTTAGTGGTATTCAAACCAATTTTTTTTTTTCTGATTTACTTTCTCATGTTATTTAATTTATTTTTATTTTTATTTTTTTTTGCCAATGTTAATTTTATTGAAGTTGAATTTACATACAATAAAATCAGCAGGTTTTACATATATAACAATAAATTTAACAAACATATACTTCTGTCTAATCCACACCCTAATCAAGGTATAGGAATTTTTTTTATAACCCCAGAAAATTTTTTTTATACGTTTTCTTTTCTTTTCTTTTTTTTAATATTTATTTATTTTCAGAAAAACAGTATTCATTATGTTTTCACCACACCCAGTGCTCCATGCAATCTGTGCCCTCTAGAATACCCACCACCTGGTACCCCAACCTCCCACCCCCCCTGCCACTTCAAACCCCTCAGATTGTTTTTCAGAGTCCATAGTCTCTCATGATTCAACTCCCCTTCCAATTTACCCCAACTCCCTTCTCCTCTCTAACGCCCCTTGTTTTCCATGATATTTGTTATGCTCCACAAATAAGTGAAACCATATGATAATTGACTCTCTCTGCTTGACTTATTTCACTCAGCATAATCTTTTCCAGTCCCGTCCATGTTGCTACAAAAGTTGGGTATTCATCCTTTCTGATGGAGGCATAATACTCCATAGTGTATATGGACCACATCTTCCTTATCCATTCATCCGTTGAAGGGCATCTTGGTTCTTTCCATAGTTTGGCGACCGTGGCCATTGCTGCTATAAACATTGGGGTACAGATGGCCCTTCTTTACATGACATCTGTATCTTTGGGGTAAATACCCAGGAGTCAAACCAATTTATTTGAATGTACGCTGGTTGGGGGTGCCTGGGTGGCTCAGTGGGTTAAGCCGCTGCCTTCGGCTCAGGTCATGATCTCAGGGTCCTGGGATCCAGTCCCGCATCGGGCTCTCTGCTCAGCAGGGAGCCTGCTTCCTCCTCTCTCTCTCTCTGCCTGCCTCTCTGCCTGCTTGTGATCTCTCTCTGTCAAATAAATAAAAATTTTAAAAAAATCTTTAAAAAAAAAATGTACGCTGGTTGGATTAAGCCCATCAAGATTTTCCTCCTTTTGGGAAGGAAAACATGAAACAAGATGGGATCAGGAGGGAGACAAACCATAAGAGACTCTTAATCTCACAAAACAAACTGAGGGTTGCCCGGGGGGAGGGTGGGTATGGAGTGGGTGGTTGGGTTACGGACATTGGGGCGGGTATGTGATATGGTGAGTGCTGTGAAGTGTGTAAGCCTGATGATTCACAGACCTGTACCCCTGGGGCAAATAATGCATTGTATGTTAATAAAAATTATTAATAATTTTAAAAAAAGGATTTTCTCCTTTCTATGGACTCTTTCCTATCAGTTATATCAAGACTTCCTTCTCCAAAATGAATATTAATACCTAAAACATACAAGAGATAATGAAATAACCATGGAAATCATACAGCCCATATCCATCAGAACCGTTATAAGGCGTGTACGTAGGTATGAATTATTATTTTCTATATGCAACTTAAATGCCAGATTTTACTGAGTAATTGAAATTGAACTTGGATTTGACTCATTTCTAGGGGCGTGTGTGTGTGTGTTGGGGTGGGGATGGTGGCAGTTGATGTTACTTCCAAGATGCCAGAATAGCCAATAAAAATCCAAAGGATTGTGTATATACACATTATATGACATCTTTTTTTTTAATTTTTAAAGATATTTTTTATTTATTTGACAGAGAGAGAGAGAGAGAGAGAGATATCACAAGTAGATAGAGATGGGGAAACAGGCTCCCTGCTGAGAGCAGGACCCTGGGATCATGACCTGAGGCAGTGGCTGAGGCTTTAACCCACTGAGCCACCCAGGTGCCCCACCACATCTTCTTTATCCATTCATCTATCAATGGGACTTGGATTGCTTCCATTTCTTGGCTATTGTAAATAATGCTACGGTAAATGCGGGGATACATATATCTATTCAGATTAGTGGGTTTTTTTTCTTTGTGTAAATACCCAGTAGTACAATTAATGGATCATATGGTATTTCCATTTTGAATTTTTAGGAATGTACAGCATAACATACAGAGTTGTTGAATCACTATGTTGTACACCTGAAACTAGTGTAACATCATATGTCAATTATATTCAAATTAAAAAAGCTAAAAAAAAAGAAAAACCCCATGAAGGATTCAATCGGTCATTTGATATGTATGTCATTTGATATGTTTGATATGTTACACCAAATAATGATGATATTTTCAAATGACTAGTATATTTTGAGATTTGGGTTGCTTAATTTTTTTTTTAATACTGTAAGAGCCATACTGACAAAAACTGAGTTCCAACTTCAAAATGAGTTTATATTCAGTCTTCTAGGGCACAGATTTTCCTAGGTAGCAAAACTGTATCTTTCACATAACTTTAGTATAATAGTAACATCAGAATTTGCTATTGTTTGTAAATTATTATCCATAATTCTATGACATTCCAGCCATTCCTACCACTTTTGAATTCCTTTATTGTTCTTAATGAAGCCACTACAAGTAAGCCTATATAAACATTAAGGGACTTTTCCTCTCACCAAATCAGGTGATGTATTACTTTTCATACTTAAGGTTTAATTGTGGTTTTATTTAAACGAGGAAAACAAAAATTAATATTAACATCTTTGATTTTTAATTATTTTTTTAAATTTTAATTAATTTTTAAATGAATTTTTTCTAAATAGATACTGGCAGGGGGGTGGGAGGTTGGGGTACGAGGTGGTGGGTATTATAGAGGGCACGGATTGCATGGAGCACTGGGTGTGGTGAAAAAATAATGAATACTGTTTTTCTGAAAATAAATAAATTGGAAAAAAAAAAAAGAAATATCAGTGTGTTGGGGTTCCTGGGTGGCTCAGTTGGTTAAGCTTCTGACTCTTGGTTTTGGTCATGACCTCAGGGTGGTGACTGGAATCCTGTGTCAGGCTCCACACTCAGTGTGGGGTCTGCTTGAGACTCCCTATCTCTACCCTTCCCTCCTGCTCATGTGCTTGCATGCTCTCTCTCTAATTAATTAATTAATTATTCAAAAAAATACTAGTGTGTTTTGTTATGGTACACTGGTCCTTTGTGATAGAATATATAGCATATTGACTATATTATCTTCTAAAATATTTATATGTATGGTCTCAAACATGTGTGTCTGTAAGATTTCAGATAAGAGTTTCAGGACCTACATTACACTGACTAGGGGCAAATGGATGCTAGGTTTCAGTGACTTTTCTCCTCAGCTCTTTCTTTTTTCTTGTTGCTCCATGATGACTGATATTCCAATAACCAATCTCCTAGGTAGGAGGGAATCTTGAGTTGCATTAGGGAATGTATAGATTAATAAATACATATTCACTGGCATCAGTTATATCAACAGCTTCTCTGGTTTAGTCCCAACATGGTTTCTGAGGATCTCATAGGCAAGTGAGCATTCAAATGGCCCCGGTAAAGTTACTAGTCAGTGTAAACTTCCTGGCTATCAGGCAGGAAATCACTGTGAATCAGTAATTGATGAGAATTTAGGTAAAACATGTTTTCCAACTATAGAATTGTTGGCGTTAGTGGGCATCAGCATCTTGCCCCATTCATTTGCTTAATAAGTATTTTTTGTGTATCTACTGGGTGTCAGTCTGTGCTAGGTGATTGGCCTACAGTGGTCAACATGGAGCTGGTTTCTGCCTTCAGGAATCTCTATTCCAGTGAGGCAACAGATCACAGGGAAGTAAGCAAACTGGCAAACAGATGAATTATTTATTTTTAATGAAATAAAAATAGAATTGATAAGCAAGTAGGGTCATAAAAGAGGTAGTTGGATCCAGGAAGACATACATGTATTCAGACTGATTTCTGAGATGTGAAAATGAACCTAACCATTCACTTGAAGACCTTTGTTTAAAAAAAAAAAAAATCTCCAGTATGAAGAAAATCACATGGAAAAAAAATCCCAATATCTGAGGTTTCTAGAGGAGCTCAAGCAGCTATAATGTAGTAAATTAGGAAGAGAATTTTATGAAGTTAGGTTGATGCATAGATTTGAGCATGATGCTTGCAGGGCCTTCTAGAATATAGTACCATGCATGATTGAATCTTATTCAAAGTGCAGGTGGAATTACTACAAGCTTAGGAGTGAAATGATTTAATTTATATGTTAAATACACATGTTTCAACTGTTATATGAAGTATAGGTGGGGGATAAGAATGGAATCTGAGGGATTTAAAATTTTTCTGTAATTGAAATGAAGATGGCTTGGATTTGGATTTTTGCATGGGGGACAGGAAGTAAATGCATTTGTTATGCTATTTGGAGAAGGAGATAAAACTGAGATATGGTTTGGAGGTGAAAATTCAAGATAATGGTGATGGATTTGACATGAGGGTCATGTCGTATACATCGAAATGATTACCACAGTAAGTCTGGTTAACATCCATTACCACTTAGAGTTAAAAATGTTTTTTCTTATGAAATCTTTTAAAATCTATTCCTTTAGCAAATTTCAAATATGAAATATCGTTAACACTATTCACCATGTTGTACTTTATTTATCTTATAACTGGAAGTTTTGACCAATTAATTATATATTTTTAAATGATTTCCTCAGTGTTCCAAAATTTCTCTAGGGCTTACGATTCACATCATAACTTATAATCTACTTCCGTTTTTTATTGACTCAGTTTTAGTGAAATATATTAACATTATTTCTATGGACCTCCACTCCCTCCTTGCCAAATTTGAAGTATTATTTTTATAAATATTGCATCTACTTATATTAAAAACCCCAAAATACATAGTTAGAATTTAATTATCACTTTAGATGATCTTATCAAAGAGACTAAGATAAAAAGAACAACTGTTGGCTATTGTCTGCTGAAATCCAACAAGCCCTTGAATTAGCATTAACGTGGACTGTAGCATATCCCCTACAGTTAGGCGTCAATTCCTTTCTACCACTTAATAAGTTTTGATGTGGTGTGATTTATTAAACCCCCTTGTATTTAGTTTATTTACATATTGGAACTAATAGTAGTACTTGCATCACATGGTAGCTGTGAGGATTATATGATTTAAAATGTATAAAATGCTTAGGAAAGTAATGGGCGTGCAGTAAGCCCCTCATTAATGTTAATAATTATTGCATTTCTCACAAAAGTGAAATTTTCATGTTTCATTTTCTTCAGTCAATGTCATTATCATTCTTTTTTTTTTTTTTGCCCATGCTAAAGACTTGAATAACCAGTGAAGCCTCATCTTCCATGATCTCTCAAATTTAAATAATCCGCCTTAATAATTCCTTTTCAATTGCTTCTGAGAGTCACTCCTCTTTTTCAGTTTCTCCAGGATCAACGCGGGTCCTTGGACTATACGCCTGGATTATTAAAATGGGTTCTTCCTTCCTGCCCATACCTTGTTCTTACTAGAGCAGTTATTCTAAAGAACCAATATAATTACACTATAACTTGCTAGTTTGCCATGCTTTTTTTTAATTGCTTACTGATTAAATTTTATGCTTTTTGATAACCAAGACTCTTCATAATTTGAGCCCAACCAGTTTCAGGATCTGATTACATGTCACTCTTCTCTATATAATTTTCAATTTTTGTTAGTTCCCAAACATAGTTGTGACTTATCACTAGAATAAAATAACCAGTATATTTTTTTCTTTTTTCCCTTCTTTTATTTTTTCTTTCATTTTATTTATTTATTTTTTAAATACAAATGCCATGTTTCTACCAAGACGCACTAAAACACTGAAGCGAGATCTCCACAGTTGGGTATGAAAAATCCCTGATGCCTCGTTGATCAACGAGTGTGGAAAACCACCATTCTCTTGTGACTTTTTCTCAAACATGTCTGAAGAATATCTTCTTTGTCAGATGTTAATACAGATAATGAAGAAAATAACACTATAACTTTGTGAACTTTGTGAACAAATAACTTTGTGAACTCCTGTTTCAACAACATAGAATTACAGAACTGTCTTTCTACTTCTTAATAGTCTTTGTTTTTAGAATGTCAGGTATGTGCCATATAATTTCAAGTAATTTTCCATTGTATGTAGCTATTTTACTCCTCATAATTTTAGGATACTGTAAACATGAGAGGAAGGGCTATGTCCCAGTGCTTTTTATGTGCCACCCTTGTTCACAACTTTCCTAGCATATGCTGCCTAATCAGTGTTCATATAAAGAATTTAAAAAAAAATGGTAGCTAAAGCTCTTCAGGACTCAGAAACCTAAAAATTATCTTCTGTGGGCAGAGGTTCATCCTCTAGTATGTCCCCAAATGTCCCGTTGAACTTTTACTTAGGGTATTAATTCTTTTTATTGAACCCCTTTTTACCTAAAGACAAGACATCATCATCACCATCACTATTATTAAGCTTCTAGTTTTAATTCCAGTATAGTCAACATACAGTGTTATAGTGGTTTCAGTTTTACCATATAGTAAATCAACAATTCTATACAACATTACTCAGTGCTCACCATAAGTGTACTCTTAATCCCCTTCACCAAAGATAAAACATCTTAATGACTATTGATGAAATCCCTACTCCACCCCTAATCTTCATATTTATTCACACAACGAAAGAATACATTCCATATCTGAAATATATCTTCTAGAAACAACAACTACAACTAAAAGAATTAATTCAATCTCCTCTTTTCAGAAACTGTAGCTCAGTTTAGTGGACATTTGGAGTCTTCCATAACATATTAATTAATTCTGTGCATTAATTTTTACAGAATTCCCTCTTTTTCAAGGAAAAAAATATCAACATACTAAATTTAAGTCAAATTCATGGTAGAAGAGATAGGATGAATATAAATTATTTAATAAATATAATTTTTAGAGACACTTTTCTTTCAGGATTGAAGTTTTATATCAAGTATGAAAATTCCCTAACCATAACAAGGAAAATTATTTTCTCCAAAATATATGTTTAAAAATACTAAAGGGGTGCCTCGGTGGCTCAGATGTTAAGCATCTACCTTTGGCTCAGGACATGATCTCGGGGTCCTGGGATTGAGCCCTGATTTGGGCTCCCTGCTGGGCAGGAAATCTGCTTCTCCCTCTCCCGTTCCCCTGCTTATGTTACCTCTCTCACTGTGTCTCTCTCTATCAAATAAATAAAATCTTAAAAAATAAATAAAACACTTCAATTAAGGGGCGCCAGGTGGCTTAGTCGGGTGTCTGACTCTTGATTTCGGCTTAGGTCATAGTAATAGGGTGGTGAGCCTGCCTGGGGCTCCAGAGTCAGCTTGAGGTTCTCTCTCCTCTCCCTATACTCCTACTCCCCTCAAATAAATAAATAAAATCTTCAAAAAATATTTGGACATCATCTGGACTTGATACAAGAATGTGATTTTTTTTTTGTGGAGGGCTAAATTTAAGAAATAATCTTAATGTAATAACGCTGCATTCTCTCTCCTCCACTTTCCATGCCCCCCCCCATTTCTGCAACATTATCTCTGAAGTTTCCATTAGTCTGGAGAGTCTTATGACTCATCTTAATGTAGTTTAATGACTATGTACTTTGTAGCAAATTAAACCTTATTAAATGAGAATTTTAGGATGAAAATAATACTTCCATTTAAAATTAGCACATCTGATTTTAACATATCCTTAAATCTCATTATAAAAGCTTCATATTTTAGTTCCATGTATCTCATTTGAATGTGGAACTACGCACATTAAAAATAGAAAGATTGCTTTAGAAACCAGGGAATTGGATATGTAGGCACAAATTTAGTAGAGAATTTAAAAGGCACAAATATTTTTGGCATTTATTGCACGCTGTTGGACTGCATCAATGACTCATTAAAGTTCATTAAAATAATGCCGGAGTGTAATGAACTATTTGAATGTTCCTATTAGAGACAGGATTCAAATATACAAATTTTGTTCTTTTGCTATATTTCTGAGAAATTCTGGACAAGTGCAATTTCTTTCCCTAACATTTATACTATAAGTCTTTGTTAAGTAATAAAAGATCACTTTTTACTTATGCCGATTAATCTAATGGACAGAAAAAAATTAGAATTTACTATCAATTGCCTAATTTATTTATTGAAGTCACTTAGAATAATATTGTACTGCATTAATCTTTAGATTTTATTTTATTATTTGTATTGATTGGTAAATAGAAACAGATTGTAATTAAGTAAACACTATATATCTTAATATTTTTTAAAAGTTTCCGAATCTCTTGTCCATTTTACAGACATATTTTTCAAAACTGCTTTGAAAAATTCAATTTTTTGTGGGGGGAATGAATTTCTGAATACAAAATAATACAGATTGGGGCATCTGGGTGGTTCAGCTGGTTAAGCACCCAACTCTTGGTTTCAGCTCAGGTCATGATCTCAGGGTCATGAGACTGAACCCCACATCTAGCTCAGGTTCAGCATGGCATCTGCTTGAGATTCTCTCTTCTTCTCCCTCTGCCCGCCCCCCATTTGCAGGTGCACTCTCTCTCTGTCTAAAACAAACAAATAAATATAAAATAATAATAATACAGATTAATTGTTGAAGAACTATAAAAATTAAATTGTGATAAGGAAAATGAAAACCACCTATATTGAAATTAGAATCTAATATACAAGTTAGATTCTTATTATTGATTTATTTTTATGTGTTTTTATAGATTTATTATTTCTACTTTTATTTGCTAAGATACTTGTTAATATCATTTAATTTTCTATTTGGGATTTTTTTTTTAAAGATTTTATTTATTTGACATAGAGAGAGAGATCACAAGTAGGCAGAGGCAGGTAGAGAGAGAGGGGGAAGCAGGCTCCCCCACTGAGTGGAGAACCTGATGTGGAGCTTGATCCCAGGACCCTGAGATCATGATCTGAGCTGAAGGCAGAGACTTAACCCACTGAGCCACCCAGGCACGCCCTGTTGGGATATTTTTCATATCCTGTTTGGTGGGTTTGGTTCATGAAGCATTGATAGATGTAGTACCACAATTATTTCAATGTTTTGTTATTACACAGTTGATTTTGTGCTTTGCCATTTTACAGTGCTGAACAACTGTACCATAAAATGGAAGACACAGGTAGTTATTTTATTCTGAAGTTCTCTTAAGACAGATTGCATCTGGATTCCTGTGCTAACTCCTAAATGAAAAGACTTTTACAACTTCTTTTATTTGGTTCCTTCATCCAAATGTTTTACTTTAGGTAAGTGCTTAAAATAAACAGATTGTAATTAACATCTCTTTATCACTATCAATTATGGTCACTGTATAGACAATGAAGAAGGAAGAGGAAGAGGAAGAGGAGGAGAGGAAGGAGAAGTAGAAAAGGAAGAAGTCGCATTTGCTTCATCTTTCCTCCCTACTACAAGAGAAGAAGGTGAGAGCTGTGCCTCCTGGTGTGGGAATATCTTAGCATATAGTCAGGTTGTGTTTCCTTGTTGTCATGGATTCATTGCCAAGAACCCTTGTTTGGGATCAAGGTTTGGGAGTGTTGCTGTGACGAACAATGACCAAACCTCTCCAGTGCTATCCAGATCATATTTCATCCTGGTGATTATTAAACTGAATCTCGGAGTCTGAGGTACCATGGTTCAAAGAAAATCCTAGAGCTAAGAATCCAAAAAAGCAAAACACCTGGGTTTTAGTATCAATTTAACATTGTTAAGAAGTAAGGATGTTATGAGGTGGAAGAGGCTTTGGAGGTGATGGGGTCATGAGAGTGGTACCCTCTGAAGCATCTCATTCCTCCTGCCATATGAGTACACAGCACCTAGGAATCAAGAATGAGTCCTCACCAGACACTGTGCCTGCCAGCACGTTGATCTTGGACATCCAGCTTCCAAAAATGTGAGAAATATGTTTCTGTTATTTATAAGCCACCCAGTCTATGGTATTTTATCACAGCATACTGAGAAAACTGTAACAAATATCACATCCTTTCCATAGGAAGTTAAGGATCTAAAATTCTATGTTCAGACTTACTAAGGCTGTATCTTATCTCTAAAACTGCTTTGTGATGCATTCTATAACATTTGAGATCCCTTTGGCCTATTTTGGGGAAAAGTATCCGTAATATTCTGAATATTTATTTATCGTGTTGCCTGTATAGCATTTTGATGGAACTAGAAGGAAATCCGCTTGCCTATTTGTATTAACCCCGGCAACACACAAACTTCCCGGCCTAAATAAAATATTCAGTTAAAGGATTTAATTTTCTTAAGATTTTCTTTATTTTATAGAAATTAAGAATTATAGAGTACTATATTTGGCAGAAACCTTAAAATTACCCATTCCATATTGTAAGGAAGTTAAAATCAGTGTTCAACATTGCTTATTATATTTGAAGTTAGATTGGTGTCTTATTTTAATAGCCCAAAAATATAAACAACAGTTTATACAAACTATACAAACGAAGAGTAGTATATCCACATGACAGAATATAATTTGGCCAAAAAGAAAAAGAAATACAGTGATATATGGTACAACATAGATGAACCTTTAACATGTTATGCTAAGTGAAAGAATCTAGTCATAAAAGACTACATCTTGGGCCCCTGGGTGGCTCAGTGGGTTAAACCTCTGCCTTTGTCTTAGGTCATGATCTCAGGGTCCTGGGATCGTTGGGCTCTCTGCTCAGCGGAGAGCCTGCTTCCCCCTCTCTCTCTGCCTGCCTCTCTGCTTACTTGTGATGTCTGCCTGTGTGTCAAATAAATAAATAAAATCTTAAAAAAAAAAAGACTACATCTTGTATGATTTCATTTGATACGGAACAAACAATTGCTCAAATAGAAATAGTAAATTAGAAGTCACCTAGGGATAGGGAAAAGGGGAGTGACTACTAAAGGCATGTGTTTCCTGTTTGGTGGTGTTCTTAGTTACACACTAAGAGCTCTTAAATTATATACTTTAAATGGGTAAAATATATGGCATATGAATTAAATATTTTTTTTAAGATTTTATTTATTTATTTGACAGAGAGAGAGAGAGATCACAAGTAGGCAGAGAGACACACAGAGAGCCAGGGGGAAGCAGGCTCCCTGCTGGGCAGAGAGCCAGATGTGGGGCTTGATTCCCAGGACTTTGAGATCATGACCTGAGCTGAAGGCAGAGGCTTAATCCACTGAGCCACCCAGGTGCCCCTGAATTAAATCTTGATAAAACAGTAAAAACGCCCAGGTCCCATATGTCGCTTCATGATAGTATTGGTGTCTTACTTTTCTAGTTCCTTAAATTACATTTGTGTGATTAGTAAAAGTTTCCATGGAATAGCAGTCCATGAAATTAGCAATCTTTATTTCACTCTAGCTAAAGGTACTAGAACACAGAAGTTTTACTTATTGAGCTCTAGATTTTAGATCAGATTCCCAACTTTGCCACTTAGTGGTAGAAACTTAGATGTATAACTTAATCTTAATGAGTCTCACTTTACTCTTCTCTGAAGTAAACATAATAATAGCATCTAATGTCTAAGGGTATTTTCAGAGTCAAGCGAAATATTAAGTGTCTTGCTTATGGTGAATACTTAGTACCAAATAGAGTGATAACATTTCAACATCTTGGACTAAAGATGATTAATATTTGCTTCTCTGACCCTCAGGTTTTCTTGTTGTTTTCGTTTTTATGAAATTGAAAAACAAAATAAGTCCAAAATTATAAATAATATGGACCTTAGGGGATGATTATAAAATAGGGCAAGAATAAGAAAATCTGGGGGAGAAGATTACTGCAGGACAATGATAATTAACTTATCAGGGAATATAGTCTCACTAACTAGATCTCAAAATACCTGACAAATGTACGAGACTGAAAAGATGCATAGAATAAACTAATTGATCATTATTCCCCATCTTGACTTGGAAAGCCAACTTTAAATATTCTGTTCATCCTCATGTAAACAACAAACATACATAAAAACTTAAAGGAAAGGTGCCTGGGGGCTCAGTGGGTAAAGCCTCTGCCTTAGGCTCAGGTCATGATCTCAGGCTCCTGGGATCGGGCCCCACATGGGGTTCTCTGCTCAGCAGGGAACCTTCTTCCCCTTTTCTCTCTGCCTGCCTCTCTACCTACTTGTGATCTCTCTCTCTGTGTCAAATAAATAAATAATATCTTTAAAAAAAAAACTGTTAAAAAAAAAAAAGAAAACCTTAAAGAAAATGTTTCATTCTTCCTAAGGTATAGATTTTCTTTTATTTTAGGCCATTTCCTTCTATGAATGATATTCACTTCACATCCAGAAAACTCAGAATTCCATGTGTATAAGCTTTATCCATTTAGCTCTAATTTTCTCCATGACTAAAATGAACGCTATTAACAGACCAATTAAAAGGATAAAGTTCACCAATGTATAAATTACAAGCGGCTGAATTAATATTTCCTTCAGGATTTCAACAAAGTTCCAGTTTAAGAGTCAGACTCCAAGGACAGATTATAATTAAAATACCTGTTTTTTCTGGATAGACTAAGCTAGATTTCCTTCTCTCAAATGTGTGTTTAAATACATTGGTATTTTTTTAAAACATTATGGTAGGATAATGTCTACCCAAAGGACACTGAAACAAATGTGGCATCAGGACAGAGAAGTTCCCTGCTTACATTCAGGAAAGGGATACCCCTCTTCATTGAGGATCCCATAACAATTTATAGAACATTTCTCAAACCCACCTACTGAATTCAAATTCTTTCTTTTTAAGCTATGGAAAACATCAACTTTTGAATTCTTAAACTTCGAGGTTGAATTTTATTATCAAACTCTTCAACCCTTTTTCTTTTAGTTTTTTCTTTTTGTTTAAATGATTTTCATCTAGTTCTTAGGATTATAATGCTTTATGTGTGTACATCCTACTTTACCAGGGTTCCCCTGTGACTCAGTGCTACCGCTAGTTAGTAATCAATATGCCCAACTACCTCACAGATTCTTTACACCTAAGGGAATTTATTGATAAATTCTACAGGGAAACTGAAAACTTTTAATTTTTATTAAATCCAATTAATCTACTTTTGTTGTTGTTTTTTCATCTGATGCTTGTATTTTGGTTGTCATGTATAAGAAACCATTACTTATTCCAAAGTCATGAAACTTTATGCCTATATTTTCCTCTAAGAATTTTTAGTTTTAGTTTTAACAATGGAGTATTTGATCAGTTTTGAGTTAAATTTTATTATGGTGTGAGGTAGACCACAAACTTCATTCCATTACATGTAGATCTTGAGTTCTCACAGCACAGTTTTTAGAAAGACTGTTGTTCTCAAGTGAATTTTCTTGGCACACTTGCTGAAATCAGTTGACCACAGGTGTATAGATTTATTTCTGTACTATTAATTCTATCCCATTGGTCTATATTACTGTCATTATGTCTATATTTTACTGTCTTTTTTACTGTACAACTTTATCAAGTTTGGAATGGGGAAATATGAGTCTTTCAACTCTATACTTTCTAAATAATAAATTATATACATATTATTTTATACAACTTCTTTTTAAACCAATTAAAAGGAAAAAAGAAATATGCATTTTTTTACTATCATTGCTAATTACACACTTAATATAATATGTCTTTTTTAAAGTGAATTTTAATTTCTGTGATTACTATTTTGAGTCAAAAACTTTCTAGTTAAAGATGTCCTTTAGTATTCCTTTTAAAGCTGCTCTTAAAGCAATGAATTATCTCAATTTTAATGATCAAATGATATTTTTATTCTGTCTTCTCTTTTGAAAGCTAGTTTCACTGTACAATAGAATTCTTAGTTAACAGTTTGGTTTTTTTTCCTTTTAGTACTTCAAGTATGTTATCACACTGCTTTTCTGGCCTACTTTTTTTCCTCACAAGAAGCCAACTTTTTTTTTTTTAAAAGATTTTATTTATTTATTTGACCCAGAGAGAGAGAGAGAGAGAGAATGAGCAGGGGGAGGGGCAGGGAGAGGGAAATGCAGATGCAGACTCTAGTAGACTCGACATTGAGTACAGAGCCCAGTGCAGGGCTCTGGGCTCAATGCAGGGTTCAGGACTTGATGTAGGACTCAGGACTTGGGGGTAATTCCAGAATGCTGAAATCATGACCTGAGCCAAAGTCAGACAATTGACTGAGGCACTCAGGCGTCCCAGAAGCCAGCTCCTAAATTTTGCTGACGTTCCTTCCCTTACACTTGACAATTTCACTGATCAATCATGATTTTCTCTCTCTGGCTCTTAGCATCTTTACTGAGATGTTTCTGATTAGAAATCTCTTTATGTTTATCTTATTTGGTATCTATTGAGCTTCATGTTCTTAAAATCAAATTTGGTAAATACTCATCCATAATTTATTTGAATTTTTCACCCTGGTTTTTTTTTTTTTTTCCTCTCTCCTGTTATTCTGTTATTTCTCTCCTGTACTCTCATGATGCTTATGCTGATGAAATTAATGGTATACCCCTTTCTTTGGTAATTTGTTTCTTTTTCTTCATTCTACCTTTCTCCCTGTTTTTGGATTTTATCATTTCTTTCTTTCTTTCTTTTTTTTTTAAGATTTTACTTATTTATTTGACAGATAGAGATCACAAAAAGGCAGAGAGGCAGGCAGAGAGAGTGGGGGGAAGCAGGATCCCTGCGGAACAGAGAGCCCATTGCAGGGCTCAATCCCAGAACCCTGGGATCATTACCTGAGCTGAAGGCAGAGGCTTTAACCCACTGAGCCACCCAGGCACCCTGGATTTTATAATTTCTTTCAAACCATTTTCAAGTTCATCAATTCTTTATTCTACCAGTTCATTCTACTTTGGGGCACCTATAGGTAATTTTTCATTTCAGTTATTTTGTTTTAAAATTCCAGAATTTCCAGAGTCCTTGTTTAAGATAATTTCTGTCTCTATGTTGATATTCTCTATTTGGGTTGACATTCACATCAAACTTTCTTTTTCTTTCTTTCTTTCTTTTTTTTTTTGGACATTCAATTTTTGTTGTTGTTATTGAGATTAAATTTACATACAGGGAAACCAAAAGGTGTTAAGTATACAATTTGACAAATTTTCTTTACTTCTATATGTGTGCTTTCCGTTAGTTCCTCGAAAGATTTCTAATGGTTGCTTTGGAATCTGTGTCACATCTGACATCTGGGTCCTTTCACAGGCAGTTTGGGTTGTCAATTTTCCGTTTGTTTTTCTTTCCTGTGTATAGGTTCACACTTTTTTGTTTCTTTTCAGCTATGCATTTTGTTGAAACCTGGACATTAAAAATAGTGTCTGAACACTGTTTCATCCCTCCCTTCTAGGGCTGATTGTTTGTTTGCTTATTTGTTTTGTATCTTGGTTGTACTATTTTAGTAAAGTCTATTTCTCTCAGAGTGGGGAGCCTGTGGGGTCACTGCTCAGCACGTGGGTGTGTGTCAACTAGGATTTTCTCTCTGTTTTGCTGTTTTCTGTGTCTGGCCCTGCACTGGTAAAACTATTACTGTGACAGAACCGGGAAGGAGAGAAAGATTTGAATAGACTTAGGTAACACTATAGACTCTCATTCTTTTTATCCAAGGTTCATTAGTTTTTTTGCAAAAATCCTTTACAATTTGTCACTCCTTTGTTCTATTTTCAGACTTCTGAAAATACTGTTCAGTTTAGAATTATGGTTGCTTCAATTAATTTTGTGCAGTTTTAATATTTTTGAGTAGGATGTTTCCTAAATTCCTTACTATATCACTCCTGAAGCTCCACCTTTAAAAACACATTTTATACCCAGTATATAACTGTGTCTTGTTTCCTTTGTTCAGCATTATGTTGAAAAATTCCATCTGCATTTTTAGTATGTAACTGTAACTTTGTTCTATGTAAGATTTATGAAAATTTTAACATAACCCGATGATATTTTAATCTTTTTTAAAGATAGGTACCAGATATGGTACCATCTAAAATATGTATAGGTTTTGAAGTCACTCTGTTTATAATGACAGTTACTCTTCACAAATTAAGGAGAAAATATGTTGTTTTGTCTTTATTTGTAGCCTTTTATTTAAAAGCAATATAATGCAAATAAGCAAAGTGTTAACAGTTGTTAAAATTTGGTAGTTGTCTACACTAATTATTTTGTTAACATTTTTTGCCAGACTGTATGTTTGAATATTTTACAATAATGATAAATCTAGAACAACCCCAGTTAAAATATTTAAAATACAAATAGCATATTTATTCTACAAAGATACTATACTTAACCTCCCCAAAATGTGAAAATCATATGCGAGTCAACTGCATATCCTTCCAAGAACTCAAAACGTGATAGCCTAAGTTTCATTCTTTTCAGCTTTCTATCCAAAATGCAAGTGGACACACATATATGCTCACACACACACACACACACACACACACACTCATCCCTTTGAAAACCTGGTCAGATAACTGATAACCCTTTTCTTGCACTTCAATGAAGCAGCTAGACACTTCTGAAACATGAAACATGAATTTGGTCTGACATTTCAGAATAAATATCACAAATAACTTCATAGGATAAAAAAATGGTTTTCATTTACCTAGTCTCTAGGAAATTTACTACAGAAATGATTTTCTCACACAAAAAAAGAAAACTAGCTCCTTTTGGTTTCACACATATGCAACATGAATAAAGACCACAAAACACAGTTTTTCAGAGATATGATTCAAGTAAGATTTATAAATCTCTTTTTCTCGCCTTCATTCTTTTTTTGGGGGGGCTCTGGTATTTCCTGAATTACTAGGAACCAAAATTCTGATCCAGCCCCCGCCCCGCCAAGTTGGGTAAGAACAATCATAAGCTAGGTTGTCTCCCGGGATATTTTCCCAGAGCAGGAGGAAGTGAATGAATTCTAAACTTGAAGATAAAACCATATCCAGCTAGATCATATGGGAGAAAATAAACCAAATTTGATACAGATCTGTGGGACTAGGACAGACTAAAAAATATAGATTAAAGAACCAAATTCAGCCAGACAGGATGTACAAACATATAACCTAATCCTTACTCCATATTCCATTTTCCAGTTCTTATTCAACTTCGTGTTTTCTGCTTAGTTTTCATAGGAAATCTTCCCCAACACTTACTAAACAAGCTTAATGTATAGTTTTGTTTACTATGCCAGTTTCTTGTATCTCTTCCATCCTAGCATGTATGACATTCTGTTTTTATTGTATGTTTGTTTTTCCATCTTTCCATTTAAATTATTTACTCTGTGAAGTGGATACCATGTGTCTTCAAAACACAGGTCAATGTTTGCTGTCTAAAGAGCTCTTACTGTATGTAGTCAACAAATATTTATTGAATCCCTAATATGTGCCACTTACTCTCCTAGGTACTGGGTAAGCAGTTTCAGGCCTAGCCGTAGAGCCCTGACTCACCTAAGAAGTCTGACCACATGGCTGGAGAGTTAGATGCAGCCCCTCGGAGCCACCCTGAGCCATGTCAGCCACTCCAACTGCATAACCAATCAGGGCATAAAGACAGTCTGGGTACTTGAGCTGCAGTCAGACCTATTCATTCAACAACACATTGATCTGAAACAGCTCTTCCTCAGTGAGCATGGTCCAACTTACTACTAAGAATGAATAGATGGCTATTACTTAATATCTCTGGTAGGTAGGTTTTCTATGTGACAATAGATACCAGAAATACAAATCCAAGGAAGAAAGACTTAATTCTGGTGGAAGGAGTGGATGTAGAGAAATGAAGGCAGGATTGAGAGATGTATACAAGATGAAAACACCAACGTGGTGATTAAAGGGACTGAATGGTGGAAAATTATGACTTCATGATTTTACAGGTGATGAAAGATAATCCCATTGTCTGAAATGTAAGAGGTTTTGTTTAAATTTAGTCAGTCCCCAAAAATATACTTTCCAAACAACTTTATTGGGATTAAATTCATGTAAGATGAAATTTGCCGATTTAAACTGTATAATTAAAATTTTGGTTCATTTACAATGTGCACTCATTCCATAATCCAAGTGTAGAACATTTTTATCTCCCCAAAAAGACCTATATTGTTTGCAGTCATCATATAATCATATATCCCAAACTTTGTGCAACCAATGATCTACTTTCTCTCCCTCCAAATTTGTCTATTATGAACATTTCATACACATGAAATCACATAATATATGGGTTCTAGGAGTTGTTCCTTTCACTTGGCCTAATGTTCTCAAGTTTTACCTGTGTTGTAATACGTATCAGTACTTTATTCATTTTCACTGCCAAATAATATTTCAAGTAATATTGTTTGAATATACAATAGTTTCTCCTCATCCAGAGGAGATATGTTCCAAGACCCCTAGTAGATGGCTGAAACTACAGATAACTTTAGCGCCATATATAATGGATCTTTTTCTACTCATACATATCTATGATTAAGTTTATTTTATAAATTATGCAAAATAAAAGATTAACACCAATAACTAATAATAACATGCAATAATTATAATAATATACTATGATAAAAATGATATGAATGTGCTTTCTCTCACTCACTCGTTCAACATATCTTATTGTACTGTACTTACCTTTCTTCTTCTTGTGATGATGTAAGATGATAAAATGCCTATACAATAAGATGAAATGAGATGAATGATGTAGGCACTGTGACGTAGTGTTAGTTTCCTCTTGACCTTCTGACAATATGTCCAAAGAAGAATCATCTGCTTCTGGATCATGGTTAATTGCAAGTAACTGAAACCACAGAAAATGAAACTGGAGATAAGGGAGGATTACTACATTTTATTTATCCATTTGCTAGTTGATGGACATTTGGGTTGATTCCATTTTTTGGCTATCATGAATAATGCTGCTAGGAACATTTATTTACAAGTCCTCATGTGTGTATGTTTCCCAAGGTCATATGGTAACTCTACGTGTAAACTTTTGAGAAACTGGTACCCTGTTTCACGTTACAACCAAAAAATATATGAAGGTTCCAATTTTTTCACATTGTCAACAGAAATTTTTATTGTCTATCTTTTTTATTATAACCATGCTAGTTGGTGTGAAGTTACATCTAATTGTGGTTTTTATTTGCATTCCCCTATCTTATGAAGTTGTACCTCTTTTCATGTGTCTTTTTGCCATTTGTTTATATTCTTTGGAAAAAATGTGTATTTAATTCATTTTCCCACTTTGGAAGTGGGCTGTTTGTCTTCTTGTTAATATGAGTGCAAATTTATACTTCCATGGAAACATCTAGCACAACTTTGCATAAAAAAATAAATTGAATATTAATGTTTTATTCCATAGTTAAAATTCTTTTACTTTGGATTCATTTAATGCATCTTCTATAAGATGCTTCTTTTTTTTCCTCATCCAAGATACAGCATAAAATTTTACTGTTATTGCCATTTAATTAGGACATCTGAATGGAATAACATTAACAAATTATAAAATGACTATAAACAAATTCAAAGAAAGTCCATCAGATTCGTGGGCTATGAAGACACTGACTCCAAAGACTTTAAGTAAATATTGTCTACAAAAGAGACAAAACAGACAACAACATCACATTTGTTTCTTTCTTTCTTTTTTAACATCACATTTTCTATGGCAATTTTACATCATTCTGTCAGTTACATTGTAATCTATTCTTCAAAGCAATTATAATATTAGCATTTCAATTATAATGAAATTGAAAACACTCTGTAAACTTTCTATTCAAAGAAAACACACATCTCAATTAAGGCACACTATAATTGACAAATACATGACAGGTGCCCATAGTGAGAAGCAATTAACTCATGTGGCCGGTAGGTAGGATATATACTCAGTATGAAAAAATGCTCTGGATCACCAGTAGTACTGAATGCCAGGGCAATGCATGGTAAAATGTCATCTCTTAAACAATGAGATTATATTTGTTAATATTACCATCTGCATTATTCACTACCTAAAAGTTACAAATGGTTGAAATGCATTGAATACTTTTCTATGCGAAGTTTTCTTATAGCAGTAATATGACATTGGTATTAATACTAAGAACAATTTTCAGATAAAAAATAGATAAACGAGATTAAGTAGATTTGTCCAACATGCTGCTATTAAATATTATAGATAGAATTCAAACCCAGAAGCTATAGCTTTAGAGACTTCTCTTTTCATTATTGTGTAATTTTACATCCCATAGATAGCACATTTCTCAGAATTGGGTTACTGCTGTCTGTTAATGCCTTTCTGTATATTCTCTTGCTCTGGGCATTGTATAAATATGAACTTTGTACATGCTTTTAAGAATGATTGAAAACTCCAACCTTGTTTCTTGTTTCTGTCAGTGGTATATTTTTGTGTTCTAGTTTTCTTTTTCAGGCCCATTTTTTAACAGATTTTATTTATTCACTTGACAGAGAGAGACATAGTGAGAAAGAGAACACAAGCAGGGGGAATGGGAGGGGGAGAAGCAGGCCTCCTGGCAATCAGGGAGCCCGATGTGGGGCTGGGATCATGACCTGAGCCAAAGGTAGACGTTTAAAGACTGAGCCGTCCAGGCACCCTTTTCAGACCCATTTTGATACACCAGATGCTTTTGCACCGTTTGGAGATACTCAAGGACTACAGTAAGCTAGAGAAAACAAAATGGATGATAGGAAATGGACGCAGCTTGAGATACCTTCTAGAAGCCCACATCCAAGTGAAGAAAGAGAACACACACACACACGTACACACATATTCTACTAGAACTCATACAGCAATTCAGCAGCGTGGCAGGATACAAAGTCAATGTGCAGAAATCAGTGGCTTTCTTATACACTAACAATGAAAATACAGAAAGGGAAATTAGAGAATCGATTCCATTTACTATAGCACCAAGAACCATAAGATACCTGGGAATAAACCTAACTAAAGAGGTAAAGGATCTATACTTGAGGAACTATAGAACACTCATGAAGGAAATTGAAGAAGACACAAAAAGATGGACGACCATTCCATGCTCTTGGATCGGAAGAATAAACATTGTTAAAATGTCTATACTGCCTAGAGCAATCTATACTTTTAATGCCATTCCGATCAAAATTCCACCGGCATTCTTCAAAGAGCTGGAGCAAATAATCCTAAAATTTGTATGGAATCAGAAGAGACCCTGAATCGCTAAGGAAATGTTGAAAAACAAAAATAAAGCTGGCGGCATCACCTTACCTGATTTCAAGCTTTATTACAAAGCTGTGATCACCAAGACAGCATGGTACTGGCATAAAAACAGACACATAGACCAGTGGAACAGAGTAGAGAGCCCTGATATGGACCCTCAACTCTATGGTCAATTAATCTTTGACAAAACAGGAAAAAATATACAGTGGAAAAAAGACAGTCTCTTCAATAAATGGTGCTGGGAAAACTGGACAGCTATATGTAGAAGAATGAAACTGGACCATTCTCTTACACCGTACACAAAGATCAACTCAAAATGGATAAAAGACCTCAACGTGAGACAGGAATCTATCAGAATCTTAGAGGAGAACATAGGCAGTAACCTCTTCGATATCAGCCACAGCAACTTCTTTCAAGATACGTCTCCAAAGGCAAAGGAAACAAAAGCGAAAATAAACTTCTGGGACTTCACATATTCTATATTTAAATGGAATACTGAAATTAGGATTTGAGTCTTATAGAAACTCAGAAAATTAAACATTATTTAGATAATGTTGTTAAACAGTAGAAAGAAAAACTTCATGGAGGAGGCAATAATGAACTTGACCTAGAGCCAGTGTTCTTAGCCATGAATCTTCAGGTGACTCCAGGAGATAGCAAACGTTGAGAAATACAGCCCCATAGACAGAGTAGCATATTGTTAGGCATAAGTGTGGGGGGAGGGATCTATAAAACTATAGTAACCTTGAGACTTACAAACTGAAAAGTCTTATTTTTTTTCTTACCAAATAAGTACAATATGCCATCAATAGCCATAAATATGTAACTACTAGACTACATTAACTGACTTGAATTACATGAAGCAGTAAAAGTTCTGTATGAAATTCTAAAATAGATGATTTTTTTTTCTCCTTAGTGCCCTGAACTTCTCTCTCATGATTGACCCCCTGTATGTTTAGACCCCTGCCCTATCTATTATGAGGAGAAATGACCTTCTCATTAAGCCAGAGCTGAAATCAGTGGGCTGGATATATGTCAGATGGGATCAATCAAAAAGCAGACAAGCTAATCAGGTAGATTATTAATGGAACACTACGTTTTAGAATGAGTTAAATATTAAACAGTGTTTCTAAAATTGTAGGTATGCAAGAGTCAGCTAATTGTTACACTTTTCTCTTTGGGAGTAGACCCTTACTATGAATGGCCAGAGCTATTTTTCATGGCTTCAAGCACTTAAAAAACCTCAAAAAGTAGAATTTTTTTAAGGTAGCAAGTGAGAGAGTTTTGTCAGCCAAGGGAAACTATTCATCTCCTCTAAAATCTTGGCAGGTAGGCAGTAATCTGTGTCTATGTGCGAGACAGACATTGGGGACAATCTCAATTATTGTTGTAACATATTTTCCACCCACCCACGCATCCCTTTCCTTAGAGCAGAGTTCTATTTGGATAAATATATTGGAAAACTGCTGTTTCCAAATAACAAGTGAGTCTTTGTTTATTTCAGACAGAATATTCTACCATAAAACTTGTTGACGGGCCTATGGGCAAAATAAATAAGTTTATAAGAGCTGAGGAGAGCAGAGGTGTTCTGGTCTTGTAACAACTCAGGAGTCAATCCTCTGGATTCTGCTGTGGTGAAAGCCTTGACAAGAGAAGAGCAGGAACACAGTTTGGTTTTCTAGAAACAGAGTTATTTCCCGAGAGTGTGAGGATTGTCTGCTGAGCATCCCCACACCTAGCATTAGAGATGTTCTAAAAAGGAAAATATTGAGAATGAAAAATGCCAAATTTCTTATGCATAATTTTATATTAATCTTCTTCTATTTAAATGTTATTCAGTTGTGTGATGCAACACACACACACACACACACACACTCACACACATACTTACATAGAAGCCATGAAGTCAAGAAACTGGCTTGTAGTCCTGGCTGAAGGTCTCCATCTTGGGTATACTAACATTGAACACAATAAAAAAAGAAAGTAATATACTTAAAAAAACCCAAATATGTAAATAGAATTTGAGTTTCAAAAACATAGCGGTGGCAGTTGAAAGCCTTAATTAATGACCTAGAGAGAGTATTTCTTAAAACAGAAAGGCAAATCAGGAGGCTACTCCCCTCCTGAGCTCTGGGCTCTCCATGTTGCCTGGACCAGAAAGACTGGGTGGAGGGTGAAGATCTTCCAACACAGTCAGGGGAGGGTGAGGTCACGGCAGCTCAGAGAAGATTTTCAAGAAAAAATTAGTCTTTGATATCAATGCTGCTGCGAGCTTTTAATGAGGACAGAGATGTGATCATTAAATGTGGCAACCTGGAAGGCATTAGTGATGCGGACAAAAAACAATTCAGTGAAGAAATGAAATAGAATTCTAGTTGCAGGGTCTTTAAAAAAAAAAAAAAAGATTTATTTATTTATTTTATAGAGGGAGAGAGAACATGAGTGGGAGTGGCAGAGGGAGAGAGAGAATCACGAGCAGACCCCTCGCCAAGTGTGAAGCCCAACCTGTGGCTTGACCCCAGGACCCTGAGATCAGGACCTGAGCCCAAACCAAGAGTCAGAAGCTACCAGTTGCAGGGGATTAAAAAAGACTGGGAAAGAGGGCTGTGGAGATAATACCTATACATCATGATTCCTGTACAAAATGGAAAGATCTGTGGTTAAGGAGGATTTTTTTTTCTCTGATGGGATCAATAGCTGTGGGGCTTGACAGTAGGTTTCCTCTCATGCACAGCCCATCAATTTGGAGTGCACAGAGTATACTTCTGTCAGCCCCTGTCCTCTTTCAACACAGAGGAGCATGTCCCCTGATGCTGCATGTTCAGAGGGTGCTACAGAGTCCTCCTGGGTCCAGATGGATGGTCTTCGGAGTACATTGCTACAAACTCTTGGTTGAGGACCCAAGATCCTGGCAAGGACACAGGTCCACAGGAGCTACCCTAACTATTATTAAGTGCCACTGCTCCTTTGGGAAAGCTTTCTGTGTTTGTGTGGAGGCTGCCAACCTATCTCCATACGTGGGAAATATTTTCATGTTGCAATGATGCAAAGTGTAGATAAGTTTTATTTCTTCTATCAATTCAATACCAGAAAGAGCTCTCTGTGCCAATAAGGTCAGTGGAAACAAAAAGCAATTTCCAAAGTCAAAATATTGAGTCTTCAGTTCTACACCTTCTCCATGTTAAACAACCTCTCCTTCCTTCCTTCCTTCCTTCCTTCCTTCCTTCCTTCCTTCTCTTTCTCTCTTTCTTTCTTTCTTTCTTTTTGTGGTTACTCCTTAACCTGCTCCAACCCACAGCATCCAAACCACATTGCTACCGTTTTTCCATCTTGATTTCTTATTCCCACTGATTCTCCTTTCACTCCTTCCTGACAGTCATTGTTTTGGTGATCATTGCCTCTCTCGGTCTGTTTCTCCTTGTTATTTCCAACCAATTTCCCAGATCTCTTTTCATAGATCAGCCCTGAAGGCTTTGATGTTCCCTTTCTGAATCTGTCGTAAGGAAGCAGGGGGATGGCTGTGGGACGTATGCTCTACACATCTCCTTGCTTTTATCGAGGTAGAGACATCCTTGGAGGGAACATGCAAGTTTCTACATAGGTGATCTCACATAATCCTCACAATATCCAGGGAGGAAAATGGCAACATTTTCATCTACAGATGAGAGAACAGACTGAACCATTTTATGCCGTGAGACCAAAGTTAACAAGCTCATGGGTACCAGACAAGAATTCAAATTCATGTTGTCTAATTACTTCCCTGTTTACTTCTCCATATTTCAACAGTGCTTCCCAGAACTATGTGGTCAGAACGTTCATTTATAGAGATATCTTCTTACTCAATTGAGCTTTTCACCTGTCTGGGCTTCGACGTTTGTGGCTGTTTCTCCCAGTGCCATACATCTGTCAAGTCTCAGTTTGGGCTAATCTCCTCTCTGCAACCTTTTCTGACACCTACCTTGAGACTACATCACTTAAGTGTTCCCCTAAAACCTTATCTTCTTTTTATTGAGAGGTACCATGATTGTAATTTATCCATGCCTTCCATGGAGCATGGGCTTATGAACAAATGAACAGATACCCAAGTACTTGGAGAAAGGGATGAATCTTTAAAAATCTCAGACTGGATCATGCATATCAACTTGGGGTGTCTGTACCTGTAAGCCAAGACCTGCCAAGTTAAGGGGTCCTGAGGGAACTATTTCCCTCTAACCCTACAGCAGGGGTAGCAGTGCCCTCTGACCCTGGGTTATTTTCACATCATGAGGTCACACAGGAGATCTTGCAGGGTCTCTGCCTGCAGCCCCTTCTCTGTGCCCTGCCATTTCTGCCTCTTTGGTTCCCTCCCTCCCTCTCTAGGAGCAATTGAGAAACCTTCCTGTCTCTTAAAGTGAGCACTGCCAATTTTCCCAGATGCTATTTGCTGCTTCTCAAAACTTTGGCTCCCTTATTACTGACTCATCCTGTGGTGCTTGAAGTTCCCTGGGTCCTTAACATCTGCCACTTTCCCCTTTTTAAGAATCTCTGTGCTGTCACTCACACCAAGTGCCATCTTGTCTGAAACTTTTTTCCTCAGGCCCCGAAGCTGAGAGTGCCTCTCTCGTAACTGTCTCTGTGAGTGATTTCAGTCCAGCTCTGGCTCTGGCTCTGGCTTGACCAGGTCTTTCTCCATGGGGAAACAGCCATCTTGAAGTTGACAACCGGTTACCGGACAACCCCTGACTCAGGGTAACAAGGCACTTTGTACTTTAATAAGTTAAAATTCTGAACCCTTCCAGCCTGGCCTTTGTCAGATGGCTCACTTTTATGGAATGCAAATAGTCTTCAGGTCGACTCTTCCCTGCAGAGTTTAGGAGTTAAGGTTTGGATTTCAGACATTTGTGGAACAGCAACGCTCCGCCCTTTGTTTTTGCCATTCCTCAGGGAAGCATGGTTTCTATTGGCACATGTCTGTTTAAAGAGCATTGTATCATACATACTCTATATTCAATAGACACCTTAAGAATATTCTTGTATTGTTTCTAGAGTTGGAAACCTCCTCTATCTCTTTTCAATATCTCAAAGGCCCCTTCAGTCCAACACTTAACATCTGGGATCTTTCCCTCGTTCTTAGGAGGTAGCCCTGCAATCCTTTTACTGATAGGTCTCTGTCTCAAGTTTTGAATGAAGTCAACTTCTTGGACTCAGTAGTAAATCGTGTTAAGGATTGTAGGAATGGGGTGCACATGAACGGGAAAAAGTTTGGGGGGAAGAATAAGGATCATCTGATGGGCTGTATTCTCTGCTTTGGTGTGGAAAGGTCACCCAGCAAGGCATCTCTTGCTATTAATTAATGATGGCCCACCTCAAACAGAGCCTTAGTTCTTCCAGGAAATTATACATTACTCTCAACAATGTATTCCCTGTCTTTAAAGTTTGACTGATCCATCTCATCTTTTACTGTCACTTGATGGTAGCTCCTTAACAAAGGGTAGATGGCCCATTAAGTGCGAAATCTCTCACCTTTCATTTATCAAACACAAACCAAGCTCTGTGATACTCATCCTGTCTTCTTTAGTCTTGGTGCAATAGATCAGTAGTTCTCAGACTTGAGCAGGCAGCTGACTCCCCTCGAGGGCTGGCAAAATCACTCATTGCTGGTCTCCACCCTCAGGGTTTCTAACTCTAAAACATTTCCAAGTGGTGATGATGATGCTCGTCTACAAACCACACTTTCTGAGAACCGCTGTGGTGGAGAATATATCCCTCATTGTCTGTGACACAAAGCCCTTCACTTGTGCTCTGGTCTCCAACCGCTTCCCACTATGAGTATTATCAAGATATTTATCAAACAATGCCATTCTTTGCAACTCCATAAAATTATACACATACTAAAGTTTGAAACAAACTTTTCTATGAACCCATGCCCTTGCTAACTCTCTCTTTCCCAGCTTAATTTCTTGAGAGGCTTTTCCAACTTAATGTCCTCATTTATTTATTTCCCTCTTACCTTTCAACTCATTGCAACATGACTATTTCCTCCATCCACTCAACTGAAACACACCTTGGTAAATTCATCCAAGACTTCTACTTTGTTAAGTTTAAAGGACATTTTTTTTAACCTTTCTCATACTGCTTTTTCTATTTTTCTCTTTCTATCGTCCCATGCACTTCCAGTTTAACCCATGTGAAAACAACACAGACAGCTGTTTCCCCTTCCTTCTCCCTTTGTGAATATCTTCACAGCCTTCTTCTATATTTAGCCATCAGATTTGAGAATCCTACAATCTTTCCCCAAGCCTTCAACTCTTCTCTGTAATCTCTTTCCAGACAATTTCATGCTTCCCCAAGATTTTAATTACCACCTTGATGCTGATTACTCTCAAACATACCCACGTAAGAGCTCTCATGTGTTTTTCCTTATATGTATAGCTAAAGGTCTACTGCTTATCTCAACTTGAATAACCAGAAGCACCTCAAACGCAACAATCCTAGACTCCACTGTCTTGCCCTCTGCTCCTACTCTGCACAACAGATTTGCTCCATTCACATTGTTCCATATTATCTCAGAGCATGGCTTTACCATCCAGTCAGTGATGCAAGTTATACACCTAATTGCTATCTTTCATAGCTCATTCTTACACTGTGTTTTTAGTTCATCGTGTACTCCAATTAACTTTACATTTTTTAACATTTCTCAAATATTTCTACATCAGTATTGATAGAATTTCAACTTCAGTCTTTATTCCACAGGTTTTGTTTTCTTGTGTCCTATAGTCTGATAGTAATTTTCCTAGTATGAATTTTCATTTATCTTGCTTAGAATTAACTAAAATTCATAAATCCTAGGACTGCACATTTTGATCAATTCTAGAATATAGTTATTATTTATTTGAATATTTCTTCTGTATATTCTCTCATTCTGGATTCTGCTTAAATGTATAGTGGAATCTCTCATTCAGTTGTTCCTTTTTTAAAGATTTTATTTATTTATATGAGAAAGAGAGGTAGAGCAAGAGAGCACAAGGAGGTGAACAGCAAAGAGAGAGGGAGAAGCAGGCTCCCCACTGAGCGCAGAGTCATGACTCAGAGCTCAGTCCCAAGACCCTCAGAGGATGACCTGAGCTGGAGTAGACACTGAACCAACTGAGCTACCCAGATGCCTCTCAATTGTTCTTTTGATTCTAGGACACAGTTACACTGTGTGTGTGGCACGGGCTATCCCGCACCTTAGAGTAATGCTAGGGACACCACCTGGGTGTTATACAATTCAATTCAATTCAACTCAGTTCTGACACTATCTATCCAGAGATTGCATCAGGTTCCACAGGTTAAGGACTCACTCCTATAAGACTGTCCCCCACACCCTCAGAAGTCAGTCACAAACCTAGGTTGCCACCTGTGCTTCTGACCTACTGCCTATGTATCAGAGGCTCCCAAAGCCTCTCCTTAGGTTCAATTAATCAGTTAGGATGGCCCACAGAATTCATAGAAATGTTTTACTTACTAGATTACCAGTTTATTATTAAAAGATATAACTCAGGAACAGCCAGCTGGAGGAGCTGCACAGGCCCAGGTGCATGGGAAAGGGATGGAACTTCCAGGCCCTCTCTGGGCACACCACTCTCCGTATATCTTCACATGTTCCCCAATTTGGAAGCTCTCTGAACCCAGTCTCTTTGAGTGTGTATGGAGGCTTCATTATATAGGATTTGATTGGTTTAATCACTGGCCATCAGTGATTAATTTAACCTCCAGCACCTCCGAGGGGGAAACTGAAAGTTCCAACCTTCTTTCATATATTTATTTATTTATCTACTTATTTATTTATAAAAATTATTTATTTATTTATTTGACAGACAGAGATCACAAGTAGGCAGAAAGGCAGGCAGAGAGAAAGGAGGAAGCAGGCTCCCTGCTGAGCAGAGAGCCCGATGCCGGGCTCCATCCCAAGACTCTGGGATTATGACCTGAGCCGAAGGCAGAGGCTTAACCCACTGAGCCACCAGGTGCCCAAGTTCCAACCTTCTAATCACATGTTTGACTCCACTGGTAACCGGCCCCCATCCTTAGGTGCAGTCCAAAAGTCACCTGATTAACAGAATAAAAGACATCTTTATTGATCTCATCATTTAGGTAAACCCAAGTGTTTTAGGAGCTCTAAGCCAGGAACCTCAGATGAAGGCAAAATATGAGAAATATCCTTTGGTCATCTCTGAATGACCAAATTTGTATTTCTTATAGATCTATATTTCTTATAGATCATAATATTGCAGTTGTCTATTTCTTTTACTTCCCCCCATAATCCTTATATTTTGCCTTTGATATTACATTCTGAGTTATTTATTCTGCTCTTTTTTAGTTACGCCTAATCTGCTCATCTTGTGACTTTAGTATGTGTATTATTTCAATTATTAAAATTTTAATTACTAGCAGCTTTGTATTTTTTAAAAATATGCATGAAGTCTTTGGATAGCTTCCTGTTCTATTATTATCCTCTTATTGCTTATGTCTTATTTAAATATATTGAAATTTTAACATTTTCCATCTGAGAAATCTGCTTTGTGTAGGCTTTTGAAATGTATTTTGTGATTATATTCTTTTATTTTTGTTCACTATCATTCATGAAGGGGTTTCCACTTTGTTGATCTGCCGTGTATTTTTTTATTTTTTAAGATTATATGGTTGTAATACCATAAATACCATATGTATTATATGGTTGTATATGTATTATGTAAGTCACTAATATGACTTTAGTTTTAGATATGGTTTTAAAATGTTGACTCTGAATAGGAGTTGCATCTAATTCTATAATCACTATGGCATTGCTAGCCTGGCACTTCTTTAAACTTAATTTTCAATATTTTGTGTAGGGGGGACAGGACACATTGTTAATGTGTCCTCAATTAGAAAATCCAGCCTGGGTTTAGACTTAGCAATCTCAGAATTCTCTTAGGAACCCTGTTTTCTTATTTAACTAGATAGAATATTGAGACAAGTGCACATATCCTCTGTTTACATCTGCATTATAGAGATTTTTTTTTAAAGGTACTTTCCTTATTGTATTTCTTGTCACCAAAACAATCTTTGATATACCGAGTGTTCACTAAATACTTGGAGGATAAATATTTAATACTGAGTAGTCACAACTGATGCAGAGAAACTGGGTCTAAATTGCTTATAGAAGAAAGGCCCTGATGCCAAGGGCAAAGAGACTTCACAAAACATCTCAGAGACTCAGTCTGGCAGGCTTCAGAGTCAGAGGCTTTTTGCCATCTGAAATATTTATAAGTGGCTATCACAGCATATAAATATGTACAGAAAGTTGGCTATGGATAAAAAAATATAATGGACATGGGGCGCCTGGGTGGCTCAGTGGATTAAGCCGCTGCCTTCGGCTCAGGTCATGATCCCAGGGTCCTGGGATCGAGTCCCTCATCGGGTTCTCCGCTGAGCGCAGAGCCTGCTTTCCTCTCTCTCTCTCTCTCTGCCTGCCTCTCTGCCTACTTGTGATCTCTCTCTGTCAAATAAATAAATAAAATCTTTAAAAAATATATATATAATGGACAAATCTGCAGTTTGATTAGAAGAAGTGAATACATCTATCTTAACTTTTCTAAAGCAGAAAAATGGATCAATACCATTAGTAGAGTTTATGTTAGTGGATAGATAAAAATCAAACAGGCAGATGATATTGTTTATGATTAAAAATTAGTTACAAAATATCAAAATCCTTTCCTGTTTAAAAAAGTACAACACCCCCAAACACACACACACACACACACACACACACACACACGATTCCTTAAAATGAAGTCTATATCAATGGATATATGGTCAATGGTCAAACTCATGCTCACTCTATGATACTAGAATTAATAAGTTGTGTTAAATTTTTAATAATTAGGAAACCCATTTTAGAGTAGTTTACATTTATTTTCAAATTTACCACTCATATCAACCCAATGATAAAAGGCCAACCAATATCTCTATTTTTACCATAGATGTAACTGGGACTTTTAGAGATTAGGAAACTGTACCAAGGTCACACGGATATTTCTATGTTTAATTTCAATGTCTAAATTGACACTCAAATCTATGCCTGACTCTAAACTAATATTCTTAAACTATATTCTATACTGAAAACTGTGAAATGGAGAAAGGGTGATCACCTTCTGCAGAATTTTTGCAGAATCCCAGTATAAAATGAAATACATTGCAAAGGATAGTCAACACAAACCCATTGTTTTTCTATGTATAAAGAAGAGCTGGTCAGGAGCTCCTGGGTGGCCCAGTCAGTTAAGCATCCAACTTTTGATTTCGGCTCCGGTCATGATTTCGGGATCCTGAGATCAAGCCCCACGTGGGGCTCTAGGCTCAGGGCTTCGTGCTCAGTGGGGAGTCTGCTGGAAACCTTTTCTCTCCCTCTCCTTCTGCCTCTCTCGCCTTCTCCACCTCAACCTGCTTACGTGCACATACACTCTTTTTCTCTCTAAAACAAATCAATCTTTTTAAAAGATCAAATTAAAAAAATTAAGAATGGCTAGTTAGAAGGACTTCTGGAAAGAAAATCATTCACAATAACTATGTACACATACAGAGAAAAGACAGTTTTCATGAGAGAAATACTCCATAATTGTATGGAGAGATGAAAGATTTTTAAATGACAGATTCTCAAAGTTGTAAATTTTTTTGAATTTATCAAATAGGAGCCTTCAAATTAACATGCATTAATATTTTTGGCCTATTTCTATATAAGTCTGGATACAATCTGACAGAGACAACTAGCCCTGAGCATTTAAAGGGACTCAATGCCCAGAATGAGTTACAGGACAGCTAAGACAGACACCAACAGGAGAACGGAGAGTTGTAACCTGAAATTGGCAACAGGAGTCCACGTGACTGCTCTCAGGTTGGAGGAGAACAGGAAGGGGTAGTTTTAGTGGAGCTGGGGAGTCTGACACCTCTGACAAGCCAAGAAGTAGATCCACTGGTAATTCAAACACTGCATAGCAGAGGAGGGGAAGAGAATCAGAGAAAGACGAATGCCATATGATTTCACTGATATGTGGAATTTGAGAAACAAAACAAACAAGCAAAAGGGGGAAAGAGAGAAATCAAGAAATAGACTTTTTTTTTTTTAAAGGACTATTTACTTGGAAGAGAGAGAGCACAAGCAAGTGGAGAGGCAGGCAGAGGCTCCATCCCTGGACCTTGGGATCATGACCCAAGCCTAAGACAGTTGTTTAACCCTTTGAGCCACACTTGCACCCCAGGAAATGGACTCTTAATTATGGTGAGCAAACTGATGGCTCCGGAGGGGAAGTGTGCGGGGCTGACCCGGGGAAGGGGAGGAAGGGGTGAGCTTGCCCTGAAGACCAGGTGGTGGATATTAGAGAGGGCACGGATTGCATGGAACACTGGGTGTGGCACAAAAACAATGAATACTGTTATGCTGAAAATAAATAAAAAATAAATTAAAAAAAAAAAAGAGCAGGTGATGAATGTGCTGAGTGCATTGTGGTACACCTGAAACAAGTATTATGCTCCATGTTAACAAACTGGAGTTAAAATTTTAAAAGGACAAACAAACAAACAAAAAATTGCCGTCTGCAGCGTGGTACTCTGTAGTATAAACCCTGAGTGCTTTTTGTTTTGTTTTGTTTTTGTTTTGTGGTGCAAGTGTCTGACTTAAGCTTTGATGGCTGAGGCGCCCCCTTCAAAGAGGGGCTGTCTGAAATAAAGAAGCACATTGCCAGCCACAGGCCTGGAGAAAGAGCCGCCCGCCTTGACCGGCCTCCTTTATGGTCAAGATACCGGTTGATTTTCATAATTGACCATTTGGGTCACTTGCCTTTTTTTTTTTTTTTTTTTTTTCTTCTGTTCTCATGCTTTAAATTCCTGCGGTTATGTTTTAAATTCACCAAAAAAGATGAGCCCGTGAAACCGTAGGCTCCCACCGTCAACCCCGATTAAAGTAGTACCCCAGGCATGTGACTGCTCTTTCTCTCTCTCTCCCTCCTTGAACTCACTGTGTGGCCCCAAGTAATTTCCAGGACTTGTTAGTAACGCTGCCCCCCTCCTTTCCTTTTTTTTTTTCCCCAAAGTATTCTGATGTTATTGCGGAAGATGTCTTGGGATCCTCAGAAACAAAAGGGCCGGTCCACCATCACCCTGCTTATTAATAGACTGATGCCCGCACCCTGCAGACTCTCTCTTCCTGGACCCTGAATGCAAGCCAAGCAGGGAAGGTCCACAAGGTTGGCAAACCACTTCCTTTGTTGTATAATTCTTTTTTAAGATTTTATTTATTTATTTGACAGAGATCACAAGTAGGTAGAGAGACAGGCAGAGAAAGGAGGAAGCAGACTCCCTGCTGAGCAGAGAGCCTGATGTGGGGCTCCATTCCAGGACCCTGGGATCATGACCCGAGCTGAACAGAGGCTTAACCCACTGAGCCACCCAGGCGCCACTGTATAATTTTTCTTAATATGAATATACACACATATGTAATTGTCAACATTCAGCATATACGATTGAATGTCCTTTGTGCCTTAAAATTATTGGAAGTGTTCTTCTCTACCATAATCTATTTTTATGAAAAACGTCTTTTTAAGGATTATCTTTTCTCAATGTTATCTCCTTTAAAAAAACAAAAACAAAAACATTTTAAGCTTTATAATAATTTTAATGGGTAACCCTAGGGTACAAAACCTTTGATTATTTCCTTACTGATTAACGAAGGATTCTTGGATCTCCAGTAATACATTTGTTAAGGCTTTTGATAGGTTTTTCCAGATTGCCTATCACAAGTGTTATAAAAATGTCCACTTTACATTTTAAGCTTTTCCTCCTAACAATTCATAAAGGGCAAGGAAAGCAGCTTCTCCTTCTACATGCCCCAGTAGACATATCTCAGAACTTTGCACCATTTAGGGGAGGCTGCTGGTCAAACAGTCTCTCATCTAATGCATGGTACATCTTGCCTTCATCATCACCAAGTCCTCGATCTAACTCCATGATTTCAGGAAGGACATTTAAACCTCATCCTTTGGAAATACAGTTGATAAAAACGATGCCCTCTGGGTGGAATTCACCTCTTGCTCTTCTTACTTGCCTTCCTACTAATGATATGTGAGTGGGATTAGAAAGCGTGATGGGCAGTTTTATCAATTTTTTCCATATCTAGCAGTGGTCAGTGAGAGTGCTGTTTGCACCATATCCAGGGGCTACAATACCCCATGAATGAATGTGGTCGTTCCTAGCGTGAAGACAGGAAGCAAGTTCCAAAAGTTTTGGTTGCCCAAGATTACATATTTAGTTTAGTATTAATATTAATATTGTATTAGTGCTTTGTACCAAACATCATGTGTAATCTTCCCACTCCCCTGCAGAGTGTTATCCTCATTTTACAGACATCAAAACAGGAGTTTGAAAATGTTGAGAAACTTGCCCGAGGTTAAGCAAAGCTAAAAAGTAGTAAGCCAGTTTCCCAGTTTGTATCATTTTTCTTCAAACTCATGCTGCTTCACATGGTGTAGATAACAGTCACCGATAAGTGAGGATTTGCATATATAATTTATGATTTTTATATTTAGTTGCTCCATTGTGCAATTCTGTTTGGAGGGAAAGAGAGCAGAAAACATGGAAGGGTATCATGAAATAAGTAAGTGGATAAAACAGAGTTTAATCTAAGAAGAAATTCTATATTCTGTGTCAAGATGTCCTAGCATTACCTTAGTTCTAAATATTTTCTTTCTTCTTAATCCTATTGAATACAGGATTTAAGTCATACCATAAACGCACATTTAGAGATGCTAGTCAAGAGTGCATTTTCTTGCCCATTGTTTGTTTCATGTCATATGTTAGGTAAGGTCTCGAGTTTTGTCACATGTCTGTTTAGAAGCCTTTGTTCCCTTGCTAGAAAGGAGATTAATTTAAAAAAAAATATTATGGATTCAGATAGACGTGTTTTTAATTATAGCTTACCTCTCATTTTCTATGTGCACTTGGTCAAAATATTTAATCTCCTTGGGCCTTAGTTTTCCTTTTGAAAATGTCATGGAATTAAAGATAGCAGAGCAAATCCATTATTACTCTATTCAGCATATTTCAAACACATAAAAAACAAAGCTGCAGAAAACAAAACAAAGCAAAAAACAGAATAACTTAAAGAAAAATTCCTAAAGCCATACCACAAATTGAGTCACTTCTGCAAATTCTTCTCATGGTTTTCTCAACATGAGGAAGTTTGCTGAGAAACAACAGACATTTCTCACACCTCCCATAGAATGGGATGTGAATAAAATAAGGGTCTCCATCAGGAAGTGCTGTTCCAGTAAATCAAGTGATGGAGCAAAGATGTCTGAGACTTAGCAAAACATGCAGTAAGAATAGAATATGCCTATGGGGTGCCTGGGTGGCTAAGTGGGTTAAAGCCTCTGCCTTCAGCTCAGGTCATGATCCCAAAGTCCTAGGATTGATGCCCGCATCAGGATCTTTGCTTGGTGGGGAGCCTGCTTCCTCCTCTCTCTCTGCCTGTCTCTCTGCCTACTTCTGATCTCTGTCTGTCAAATAAATAAATGAAAAAAATCTAAAAAAAAAAAAGAGTAAAATATGCCTCAAACAATCCATTGGCAGAAGCAAGATATCTGCAATTAAAACAACGGTACCCCCATTTTCCAAGACCTTCTCGTGACTACTTAAGGAGAGGTAGCTTGAGTGGAATTAAGGTTGGTGTATTGGTTAGAGTCAGTCAGGAAAAGAGAAACCACTCTTTGTATTCCTGGGCTTTAACACTGGAGAAGTAATGTTGCCATTGAACCTAGGTTTCAATCAAACTGATTCCTTTAGCTTTGAATCTAGAATCTCTGGTCAGTCTACCCATATCAATAAATTAATACTGACCCAAATCTGCACCATCCCTCCCTCTTTCATCAAATATCCTTAGAATCCATTTTGATACATATTCCATAGGTTTCTACATGTGAAAGTTGACGACGTTTTGCAATATTGTTGTATGTATGATAACTCTTTTCAGACTTTGTATTTGTGTTCCTTGACACTCACTGGGATTTGGGTCTAACATCGAAGCAATGAGTGGTGTGGAATTGGGTGTTAAGGAGATTCAACTTGCCTGTGCCAGACAGTTGTCCCTGGCAAGAATATTATTAAGATCTTTAGTCAAGGGGCAGCAAATCTCCTCAGATGGGAAGGGACATGTAGTTGTTTTGTTTTTTGGTTTATCTTACTTATTTATTATTTATTTAATCTCCCCTAGGATTTGGGAGTTTGCCATCCCAAAGCCAATTATTGCATTTCCACTTATTTTCAATTGTGATGTGAGAGGCCTGAGAAGTTTGTAAATTCCATTTACTTTGTAATTCAGCCACTTGTTGGATAAGACTTTGGATTTGTTTTCCTGAAATATTTGCCCTGTAACAATAGAGCAGAGCTGTCGATTTAAAAAAAAAAAAAAAAATGCCTATTTTCTATCCATGCTTAGAGTGAAAATCTTAAAGTCCCACAGTTGTCACTTTATACCCTAAGATCCTTAGCATGTTCAAAAGCAGCCTTCCCACCCCTCAAAACGTGTACGTTTTGCTTCTACCGTAAGTTTCTAAAACCTATATGGTATTGTCAAATCTCACATTCCATAAGCATTTAATTCCAGGCAACTTCAAGTAGTATGTTCAGAACTGTTTACTGATTGGGGCGCCCGGGTGGCTCAGTGGGTTAAGTCTCTGCCTTCGGCTCAGGTCATGGTCTCAGGGTCCTGGGATCGAGCCCCGCATCGGGCTCTCTGCTCAGCAGGGAGTCTGCTTCCTCCTCTCTCTCTGACTACTTGTGATCTCTCTCTCTGTCAAATAAATAAATAAAATCTTAAAAAAAAAACTGTTTACTGATGATTATTTCTGAATGTAAGTCTCATAAATAGTTCTTTAGCTTTTATGACATCATATCGTATCATCGGAGAAAATTTTCTTTCCCTTAAGCAGAATTTCCAAATACAAACGATGACTATAAACTCATGCCTAAATAGTAGAAATAATCACAGAGCTGTCTCCCATCCCAACCTCACCCCATCCCAATAAATGGCATCTACATTTCATAGCAAGTAAGTACCGTTAGTTATTCAAATGACTACATGTTTATTTTCTGTGAGGTCACACTGGAAAAATATTCTCTGCGAGAAAAGGGACTTGATCTGTTTTACTAATAATTTTTATATATGTGGAAGCCAAGGATAACACTATATTCTTTATCTAACACAAACCATGCAGGATTTTTGTTGTTTTTGTTGTTGCTTGTGATTTTATTAAAGCATGGGGTCAGGACCCATGGGCAGAAAGAGCTGCCCAAAGCCATGTTCATTTGTTTATTTGTTTATTTTACATTTCTTGATCCATTCCCTTGACATTGGGAACATTATTTCATTTCTTTAAGTTGGGCCCTTTTCTGTAAAATAGCAATTTTAATACCTGAAACTTAATAGACACAACTGACAAGGAAGTACTGTGTGAACATAAGAAATACACATACAATTCATTGCATCTTCACTTATAATTGGTTTGTTCAGTCTAAGCCTTGAGGCCTGAAGTTGGCTTCTTGGGTCATATTATAATCGTTTCTGTCTTGTCCAATTTTCTGCTGACCCAGTTCTTTACCTACATTTGTTTGTGAACCATTCTTTCCAGGCTGCCATCTGTTCTACCTTGACCTCTTTAAAAATTTCATGCATAGATAACTCAGCAGTGGAGAGAAACATGGACACACTCATCTACATTTTGCATTTATTAAGTATTTACTGTGAGTCAGACAGACCTATTTTAGCATGAGATAGATAGAAATATTTGACAGATATAAATATATTTTAGCATTATGTATATTTGTTCTCATTGGATTATTGACATTATTCCTATCTATCTAGATAAATATATAAATAATATACATCATTTCTATAATATACTCTTCTGAGAATAGGGTCCCTTGGGTAAATAGTTTATAAATGGAATGGTGGAAGAGCTGGGATTTTCTTTTTTTTTTTTTAAAGATTTTTTATTTATTTATTTGACAGAGAGAGATCACAAGTAGGCAGAGAGGCAGGCAGAGAGAGAGAGGAGGAAGCAGGCTCCCTGCTGAGCAGAGAGCCCGATGCGGGACTCGATCCCAGGACCCTGAGATCATGACCTGAGCCAAAGGCAGCGGCTTAACCCACTGAGCCACCCAGGCGCCCGAGCTGGGATTTTCTGTCTGTTTTCTTAACTGCCAAGTATACTGTCTTTTTTATGTACTAAAATTGATTTTCCAAATTTTATATAATTTATTTTCATATAGAAGCTATGTTTCTTCAACCTTCTCTTATTTTCAGTGACTAACTGTTTTATTCTTTTCCCTTAATTCTGACCTTAAATTTCTCTAGAACGACATACCCCAAATTCCCTTCTGCTCCACAAATTTTAATCACAGGTAAGAGGCACATTTTTCCATGAGTTTCTGGTCCATGCCACCTTTGTCCTTGTTGATCAGGAAAGGAGTCTGAGACATCATTTTTAAGTCATTATTAGAATCATCCCAAGAGGATCTTTGGTCTTCTCTGGTCTGGTCTTATGCCTTAACTCTCCGACAAACCCAGCTATTAAAATATCTCTAATAGACATACTTTTCTCAGTAATTTAATTCAAGGAGTCAGACTCCTGCTAAACCAAATCATAATTTCCTTAGCCAGATGACACTTATTACTTCCCACTGAGAAAATAATTGTCCTTCTCAGAAGAACCTCACTGTGTAGAAAAGCTATATGAGATGTCAAACCATGATCCCAAGTTGACTGGGTGAGTACAGAAGTAGATCAAGAAGAATCAAATAGTGGAGATGAATGGCTTAATGACATGTCAGTAAAAGAGCCTGATGCATCCATGTCTACAACTGATACCAACTATTGTAGAAACCACATAGGGGGAGTGAGAACTGTCTTGCCCAACACCAGGGCTTTTCTCTCCCTCATTTTATATCCTCTGCTGAAAGATCCCTTTTTTATAGAAACATTGTTTGTTTAGCTTTCCCTAAACTAATATATTCATTGGGTTTTTGGGGAGGTCAGTTTTACTTTTGTTTTGTGATTGAGATAATGGGTCTCTAAGTCTTTAAGAGAGCTTTTGCAGCACTAGGGTGAGCTTACTGACTCCACACTCATTGTCAGTCCATTACCTCTTCCAAGGTGTCATTTACCAAATACCACTGACATATTTATGTTGGGTATCTGGCTATTTTTCCCAAATCCCACAGTCTAAAACAATGCATTTCAATGCAATGAAATATTTGCAGCTTTGCCTCTTTCTGGATAAGGAGGGGTGATTTTCCAGTTATAGTTTTGGCTCCAATATTCTTAGCCTTGTGGCAAATTACAGCTATGTTTGCAGCTCACTTTCTCCATGGGGAAAAAAGAGATTCAACCAGATAGCCTATATCTATTCTAAACTGACTTGTGTAACTCAACTTGGTATCCTAGGAACTCCTTCAGGGCATCAGATTCAACATGACAATTTAATAATAATTAAAATAAGAACAAGTAAAACTATATCTGTTACCCAGACAGGGTAAATATAGGATCTTCACTAAATAGACAAAAAAAACCACAAAACAATAGTAATGTAGTGATTTTTCCAAAGGTGGCATTTTTTGAAGAAGGACCACCAGAATACAAATTGTCTAAGGCCCTTGTCTCACCATTATATTCCAAATAGTTCCTCCTTCTAAGATCAAATGGAATATTCTGGACACATAAATGACTACAGCATTAATCCAATCCATCTGCTCAAATCAAAAATCATATATTTAACTTGGTCAATTCCTTTTAGACAATAACACAATCTGAATGTTACAAAAGCAAAACCAAAAAAGAAAGAAAGAAAGAAAGAACATTTTTAAAAAATTAAATGAAAAATATTTCATATCCCCCACAAAGACTTGAGAAAATATAATGTTTCTGCTGAAAAGAAACTCAATACACTTCAGATTCAGCCTGTTCTTAGAGAAAGGTGTTGTCTATCTAGTGATCCAACATTACCAATGAAAACACAGCCAAAGGACAAATTAATCTGACTTTCCTGAGTATAAAATCAAGTAATCCATATGAACATAGGAAAAAACATCATTTAGTTATTGATGTCAAATAATTCAATTGATTTGGATGTTAAAAACATGGAATAATTAAAACTATACATATTCCATGCCTTAGAAACTGTCAAATATTTTTTATGTTTGAATAGTAACGTTTGAAAAAAAATTAAGTCCAAGTAAATCAGATACTAACTGGAGTAAATAAATTTCTATTTAAAGAAAAAGAAAAGTATCCTGAAAGCTTAGAGTAGTATTTTGCAGAAAGTTTTTTTTTTAAAGTCCTATTTTGTGTTTCTAAGTGGAAACTATTACTTGTAAACAACAACTTTTTTTTTTTTTTTTTTAAGAGAGAAAGAGCACAAGTAAGGTAGGTGGTGAGGGGCAGAGGGAGAGGGAGAAAGAGAATTCCAATCAGGCTCTGTACTCAGGGTAGAACCCCACAGGGGACTCCCATCTCACACCCCTGAGATCATGACTGGGGCTGAAATCAGGAGTGGGACATTCAACCGACTGAGCACCCAGGTGTACTAAACAAGCAAATTTTTGAAAAATAGAAAGATTTGATAATAATACTACATAAAGTTTATAAAATGTTTTAAAATGCTTTCCATACATTCTAATTTGTGGTCCCCAGGACAAATATACTAATTAGATGAGGAAAGTGAAACTTTTTTTTTTTTAAAGATTTTATTTATTTATTTGACAGACAGAGATCACAAGTAGGCAGAGAAGCAGGCAGAGAGAGAGAGAGAGAGAGGAGGAAGCAGGCTCCCCGCTGAGCAGAGAGCCCGATGTGGGGCTCGATTTCAGGACCCTGGGATCATGACCCAAGCAGAAGGCAGAGGCCTTAAACCACTGAGCCACCCAGGTGCCCCTGAAAGTGAGACTTCTTCCTGATATGGAAAAAAGATTTTCTGTGTCATTCTTTGCTGTGATTATGCATTTAGCTGTAGACATTCTTAGCCTTCTGGTCAGAACACTTAATTCCTAATTATAATTCTAGATCCAAACTACAGATAGTCCTTTGTGAAGACTTCTTTGGATTTCCAAAAAAACTTATTACATCTGCACTTATCATTTATCATCATTTCATGCAAATTCAACCTCTTATTAATGTATCACACTGTAATTATTGTATTAATATTTTTATATTCATTGATACCACCCCTGCATCCAGAAAGTAATTAAGTTAGTTTATGCAAATGCATTGAATATAAAACTTTGGAACATTTGAAGTATTGAAATGGCAAGTAAAATAAAAAGGGAAGTGATGAAAAAAATGTCACTAAAATAATAATGAAAGAAAACTTACTATAATGACCTAATATGTTTGCTGAAATTGGGTCACAAATGATGCTCATGCAGTGAGTGAGAGGAAACGTTTTTTTAAAAAGTCAATTATGTAATTTATTATATTCAAAAATGCAGGGAAAAAGTGCTCAGGAAAAAAAAAATAATAAGAAGAAGATCCTTTGTAGAAGTGAAAGCAAAATTTCTCTGAGCTCTCTGGCACTTTTTTTGGTTTTGTGTCTTTCTCATGCTAGACTAGACTCTGAGTTCCTTGAGGCCTGTGTGAGTTCCATTTGCCTGTCAGAGGAGAGATTGATGTCGTTAATAGTTTCTCCCTCAGTGCAGCAGAGGTAACAACCATCCTGTAAAAAACCCACAGCTGACTTTAGCAAAACCCGCTGATCTCAGGCTGTCCCTCTCTGCCTCATCAGTCCTAAATTCTTCTGTTCTGTATGAGGGTTCCTTGACTGTTGCCTTTACATGAATTTTTCTTCTTTGCTTGGTTCCATCAGCTTGACTCCTTGATTGTTCTGTCTGCTGAGTTTCAGTTTTACTCACGGACATGACCATTTATTTATTTATTTATTTATTTTAGCATTTATTTATTTATTTATTTATTTATTTATTTGAGAGGCAGAGAGACAGATGGACAGAGAACAACAGGGAGAGGGGTAGAGGAAGAGAGAGAAGGGAAAAAAAACTTTAGCAGACTCCTTGCTGAGCTCAAAACTTGATGTGAGGCTTGATCTCAAGACCCTGAGACCATGACCTGAGTAGAAACCAAGAGTTGGATGCTCAACCAACTACACCAACCAGGGGCCCCCATGGACACTACCTTTTAGATAATACTTGGTCCTAAACCAAATCCACACTTACCATGAGCAGGACTACATTATGACAAATGTCTATGAGTAAGTTCAGCAAAGTGCCATACGCCTAGAAACTAGCCAAATGCTCATCATAATACTAGACATTTAACAAAAGGTGTTGGCCATTGGTTCTTTCTTTAAAAATTCCACGATTGGTCTAACACCTACAGAATACAAAGAGATTATTGGTGAGTTTGCAATGACATATCATTGTTATCATGTTCTCTTTGAGGTCATATGGTCATATTTCATTTTTTTCTTCCTTAACGTATCTGTTGATGTCTTTTCTACCTTTTTTTTTAACCTGCTGTTTCTTAATGAATTTTAAAAGTTTCTTACATACTATTTTAGTACTTATATTCAATTAAACCTATTGCATTTGTCAATGGCTTGTCTTCTTACTTGCTTGAGGCTATCTTTTTTTCCCTTTGATGGAACAATTTTCCATTTCAATGAAGTCAATTTTATCTGTCTTTCCTGTATAGTTAGTGCTTTTCGTATCCTGTTAAATAAACCTTCTGTTCTGAGAATAGTCATTCTTGAAATTAAACATGCAGCGGAATCACCCAAAGGGACTGTTAAGATGAAAACTGCTAGACACCACACCCAGAGTTTCTAATTCACCAGGTTGGGGTGGGGCCTGAGAAACTGCATTTCTAACAAGGTCCAAGGTGACGCTCTTGCTGCTAATGATACAGGAATCACTCTATGAGAAACTCAGCCTTAGATCATTAGGATAAGCTTCTACAGTAGGAAGCATATTTACATTTAGTTTGTTACTCAGTTGGGTATCTACTTATCTTTGGCGTGAGGTACACATCTATTTTTTGTTCCTATATGTATACTAGTAGTCCTAGCAATATTTATTGATTGGATCTGTATTATTCCCTATTTTGAAATGTCATGTCTGTGGATGAATATATAAATTCAAGATAGATATAGGTATCAATATATATTATAAATAGACTCTAATTTTATGAATATTTCATATTGGACTTTTAATCTATATCAGTGGTACTGTTTTACAATTATATTTTTTAAAGATTTATTTGCTTACTTTTAGAGAGAGAGTGTATATAAGCAGAGTGGGTTCAGAACAAAGGGAGGGGAAGAATTTCCAGCAGACTCCCCGCTGAGTGCCAAGCCCAACATGGGGCTTGATCCCATAACCCCAAATCATGATCCCAGCTAAAACCAAGAGTCAGATGTTCAATTGACTGAGTCACCCAGGCGCCCCTTCAATTCTTCTTGTATTCTCTTAATCCTATTCTTATTTCAAGGTTATGTCTTTCCCATAAAATGAATTTAGTAAATCACCCTCTTGTTCTAAAAGTATTGCATAAGAGAGAAAAAAATCTTCTTCTTGAGTAATTATTAAAACTCATCATTAAAAATACAGTTTTAAATGAAATAGATTAAAATTAATGTTCAAGGAACCATATTGATAATAAACAAATAAATAAGGAAGACAAGGGAGCTCTTACAGAAGAGACTAGAAAATCATCATTAGAACATTACAATAATAATTGCTTCAGTGTAACCCATCAGTGGATTCTATAGTTCTTGGGTAAAATTTTGAGGAGGAACAGGATTTTTGCATAGTCTAAAATTATCTCAGGTATTTACTAATTATGAATGGGAACATAGTAACTTTACAGAGGAGAAAAACAATATGCCCAGTCTTAAATAAGTGATCAAGGTAAATATCAGTAGGAAAAAGCTATATTGACATCATGTACTTCCTGACATGACAGAGTGAGAAAGGCATATCACTTTGCTGGATGAGCCAAAAATGTATAAATCCAACCTTATTATGAGAAACATCCAACAAATCTAAATTGTGGAATTGTCTCAAAGACTTGATCAATATTCTTTGGAAATGTCAAGGTCATGAAAAACAAGAAATAATTGAGGTACCTTCATAGATTAGAAGACAGTAAGGAGGCATAACAAATATGACACACAAAAGTACATTAGCAGAAAAACTAGCAAAATCTGAATAAAATTTGGTAATTGATGTACCAATGTCAATGTCTTAACCTTGACAAGTCTAGTATGATTATGCAAGATGTTAACATTGGAGAAAATCAGATGAAGAATATAAAGAAATTATGCCATTCTTTTATGTAAGTTTAATTTTTTAAAATATTTTATTTATTTGACAGAGATCACAAGTAGGCAGAGAGGCAGGCAGAGAGAGAGGGGGAAGCAGGCTCCCCGCTGAGCAGAGAGCCCCAATGTGGGGCTTGATCCCAAGATCCTGAGATCATGACCCAAGCTGAAAGCAGAAGCTTTAACCCACTGAGCCACCCAGGCGCCCCTAACTTTAAATTTTTCTGTAAGTTTAAAACTATTTAAAAATGGAAAATTTAAAAGAAGAGCTGTTTTATCCAGAGGTCTTCTGGATAAGAATATAGTGAGGATACAATAAGAATAAGTGTGGAAGAATTTTGTTTACCATTTTAACCACTTTTTAAAAAATTCCCTCTTTTGACAACACACAGTTTTATTTTGAGGTAATTTCCATCTCACTGTGGGGCTACAAGAACCATACAAGGAACTTCCACATACCCTTTGTCCAGATTCACCACCTGTTAATTTGCCACATGTATACTGAGTAATAGATATAATTACTTTTTTCTTCTTCAATCTACCATGTTCTTAGAGAAAGCTCTTAGGTCTCCACTGTTTATGGAGTTATGTAATTAGCTTTATCCAGCATCTCACATCTCCTTTGTCACACATCAGTCTCAAGGCCAAACTTCTCTTAAAGAGAGCCTGCACAATGTGGCTTTCACCGTAAGTAGTGAAGTGCCAGTCTCACCTGTGACTGTGGAAGGGAGAAAGCAGATAATGGTGGAGAATAGCCTTCTCGTCCATTCAGGTTTGTTTCATTCCTTTCCCTCCCCACAGCCCAAACCCCACAGCACCACCATCCTGGTACCAGAGGTAGGGAACTGACATAGATGGAGAGGGAATAAGGAAATCTATGCTGCCATCTTCCTTTTTATTCTATCCAACAAATAAGTCTTTTATCTTTCGAAAAGCCTGGTAATTAATTAACTGTTCTGGTACCAAGCACCCCATTCAGTGGAATCACATGATTAAGTTTCAGAGGGTATTGGATAATCCTGGTGCCTTCAGTTCTAAGTGATTAAACTAATAGGAAAGGCTACTCATAATGATAGTAATAATATTAAAACAATAGTAGTAACTTACATTTATATAGTTCTTACTATGTGCCAATGCTTTAAGTTCATTTATATGTATATATATTTATTTAAACTCACCAAAATCTTATAACCTAACTACCAACGATCTTCCCATTTCACAGGCAGAGATTGAAACATTTAGATAATGGATTCCAAGGCGCATCCAAACCACATTAGAGGCAACGCTTCCAGCCTAAGCTCTCTGTCTAGGTCTAGAGCCTGAGCTCTACCTGTAATGCTGTACCATCCCAGAAAGTCAGAATGTGCAGAGATTGGCCAGGATATCGGGCTGATGCATAGATATGCCATGCTGAGCCTCTTCTCATTTTCTTGGGATGGAGAATCACGGAAGAGGTTATATAGGGCAATTTCACGATAAATTCTGCATTGGTGAAGAATCACAGCACGAGGGGATAATGACATGAATGTTGTTCCATCAAATATTACATTTCATTGGGTTTTATTTTCCATTTTCAATAAGATTCAAAATGAAAAAGAAAAAGAAAAAGTTGTGGCAGAAGTGTGGAAAGTGGATTGAAACAGAGAAAAGTCTAGAGGCAGGGTTATATCAACAGTTCAGACAAGGTACCACTGGAAACAAATTTCATGGTCAAGTGGGAAAGGGGTTAAGGAGTGCAGATGGCAAGAGCAAATCAGAAAGTGGCAGCAAAAAAAAAGAAAAAAAACGAAGAAAAAGTAAAAAGGAAAGAAAGTGGTGGCAAATTGAAAGGCTGTATAATGGTTAAGAAATTTGCTGAAGTTCGCACAATGTGTGCTGGTAAACCAGCTCTCTGGGGCTGGGGAAGGGGGTAGAACCATGATGTGCAGTCTGTTAATTTCTGTAGTGTAAACGTGTCCATCACGGTTAATTTCAAGATATCAATCTAATAAAATTCAACATGGAATTGGAAGAGATGCACATGATGGGCTCTCAGGAGAAGGCTGCTGGGTGTTAAGTGCAAGCTGGATGTGAAGCCAGCTGCCATGACGATCACAATGGCAGATGTCATCTCTTCAGCCCTGTAGTGCTCTGTGTGATGTGGCACAGAAGTGGGTGGTTGCCACAGTTACAGCCTTACGGACGAGCTCAAGTTCTCGTCCTTTCTAAACTTCAACTTCCTTGTCTTCAAACTAGGGTTAATGCCTACTTCAGAGAGTTATTTTGAAAATTAAATTATAAAACACCAATAGGAAGGCTGGTGCTTGGCACAGTGATCCCTCAGGGAGCACATTGGTAATATTATTGTTTCTCTTCAGGAAGTAGGGGAGGATAGAGATCCTGTAAGAAATAATTCAAGTACCCGGGACTATCGTGGACCCAGGTGATGAAGAGCATGGAGTCTGGAGCTACCATGTTTGCATCTGAATTCTGGTTAGATTACTTGCTAGTTTTTTGACTGTGGGCCATTTATGAACTTTCCTCTGACTCAAGTTCCTCATCTACAAAATGGAGGTAACGACAGTATCCACCACATCAAAGCATCGTGAGAAGCCACAAGTTAGGGTGATAGAGCGAACATAGAATGGTGCCTGGCACAGAGTTAAGACTTTATATATGTTTACTGTACTTGTTTTTATTTGAAATCAATGACAAACATAGATTATTCTTAATATAACCTATTCAAGACAGGGCTTCAATTTCTAACTCACCGGTGGTCATTAAAAAGGTAACTATTGCTTTTCTGGGTGAGGAGCTGAGCTGAGCTGAGACTTTCTGAAGACAGAAAAGAAAACCCACATTTTTTAACAGAATCTAAGAGTGGAAATTTGGACAAGAGAACAAGTATAAATGAGAAATTTCTGAACCAAAATACATTTTTAAGGAGTCATTCCATGACTCCAGGACCTCAAGGATACATCAAGAACACAAAGAGAATCAGAGTGGAGGAAAAAGTATTTGGGATCACGCAAAAATGTCTTTGGAGGAGGCCACAGCTGGACTATGCATCTCTTCCCTGGCCTGAAAGGATGCAGTGGGTGCTGGCTCAGCTCCAAAATTTGGGGAGCTCAGTACAAAGTGAAAATGCAGGGGTCTCATACAAAATGCAAGAAAAAAAGTTATTCCCCTTTATTTTTTAGTCCCCTTCTATGAATCTAGGGATTCATTTTTTCTATTTAATGCTGAACTATAGGGATACACCCATGTATGTGCAAGTGAGTCCCAGGGCTCTGCCGTACTCCCCCCCCCCCCACCGAGGCTGCACATGAAGTGCATGTGTTCGAGCTTGATCCTACAAGCACCCATGCATAGACTCCTACTGGAGTCAGAGAACCCATGCCAGGGAGGAAGGGAGGTGGGGAGATGTGGCACCTTGCTTGAGTATAGGTCCCAAGCCCCAGTGTGTAGTCCATTATCCTATGGAACTTCACTTACAAAACACAAAGAAAAAAATTAGCAAGCATTTCAAGAGAGCACTGACACACAGACCATGGCCTCCTATGTATGGAGCCCTATTTTAGCATGGTGCCCTGTGCAACTGTACTGGTCATGCATCCATGAAGCAGGCCTGAGGAGGTCTGTGTGGGAAGAGGTCAATCTCCTTCCCATGGAGCCTACTCTGTGTGTGTGTGTGTGTGTGTGTGTGTTTAGGGATCATCTACTTCCTTACCATCAAGATTTGTGAGGATATTTTCTTGGTATGCCTTGCCTTTGGGAGAAACTGAAACTAGCATCAACCCATGACTGATTATTCCAGAGCAAACTGTGGAGCAGGAGAGGGCTGACCAGAGGTGACCCAGACTTTGAGGAGTCAAAGTCAATGTATGCATCTTTTATTCCACCAGTGGGCCACGTGGACAAGAAAACAAGGGTAGGGTCATTCTCTCTCAGAAAGGCAGATCTTTGGGGAATTCAGCCTATGTATTCCTGAGCCTGAGGGAAATGCCCAAGTGGGTAATGAGGAGTTTCAAGCCAGAAGTCTGGGCTGCAGAGAAGTGGGGGCCTGAAGGAGAAATGTTCTGGGGATGGACACCTCAAAATTACCTACAGCATCTACTAGAGAAAGTGTCAGCTTCCAACATCTGCCAGCATCGGCAAGGTCTAACCCAGCCTACACAGGAAGCATATGGTCTGGTTAAAAGTATATACTCCAGTCAGGTTCTGTGGAATCAGATCCTGGCCCTGACATTCTTGAAAAGGCAAGAAAAAGCTGTGGGGCTTATGCAAACTATTTAATTTGTGATCTTTTTTGCTTCAGTCTCCCCTTCTAAAAAGTAGCTGTAATGTTCCAGTGACTAGACCATGAAAAAGTATTAGTCAAATAAGATCTTTTCTTACTCCAAACTCCTACCCATTCTCTTTCTGAAAGCTTTTAAAGCTTTCTCATTAAGTAATATCTCAGCATTATTAGGAAGATACTAGTTCAAAAAAGTGTAATACCCCTAGATTCTTCTCTTGCTCTGTTCTTGTATCTGGAGGATGATAATCCCAAGGCTGTGCCTGTGTGTGTGTGCATGTTTCTGTGAGTGTAAATCAGGATTAGTAAAGTATAATTTAGGTACAGAAAAATCACCCTTTCTTGGTACATGTTTCTATGAATTTTATCAAATGTGTAATTTTGTGTGACCATCACCAAAATTAGATACAAATATTTTCACTACCTTTAAATCTCTCACCTGCTTCTTTGCAGGACCTGGAAAGTATGAATGTTCTGTTTGTTTTCACTACTGGCAAGTACAGATTGGATTTGGACCCCCTTGTTTCACTTTTTCCAGAAAAATCACATAAATAATCATATAGTAACTAATCTTTTTGCATCTGGATTATTTGACTTAATGCAATGCCTTTTTGATGCATCATGTTGCATGTATGTGTCCATGCCTTGTTCCTCCACCCCACTGAGTGCCATCTTGTTGGATAGACGGACACTCACTGGGCTTTGTGATGGTGTGATCACAGGACTCTCTGTTCTCTAACCCTGTGAGGAATATTCATGGCGTCCACCCACGTTTCTATTCAGGGGTAGAGTAACATGACCCTTACTGAAACAAATAAATGCAAAGGACACTTCCATTCTAGTCCATGAGTTGTACATTCATCCTAATATTTTCCCAGCATTACTTTTCTTTTTAAGATTTTATTTATTTGAGAGAGAGAGAGAGAGACAGAGTGGGGAGAAGCAGAGGAGGGAGAGGGACAAACCAACTCTCCATTGAGCATGGAGCCCTACACAGGGCTCGATCTTAGGACTTGAGATCATGACCTGAGCCAAAACCAAGAGTCAGATGCTTCACTGTGCCCCTCACAGTGTTACTTTATATTCGATGACTTCCCACATCCCTGGAGCTCATGGAAGTTATAAACTATGCAGGAAAGGCCAGAGATTAGCCACTGCAATGATGCAAATGAAGATCAACCCTTCAGAAGGTGAAGGCATTCTGGAAAATACACAGTTAAAAATGAAAATCGTGGTAACCATAATTTACCATTATCAGGGTTTGCCATGCGTTTGGCATTATACAATTATTGTTCCTACTCTGTAAAGTTTTATCTTAATGCAAATATTAAGCATAGACTTGTTTAATATATTCTGATTTTACAAATAGGAAAATTGGGACTTGGGACTATAAGGTCACATCGCTGAGATGGCCCAGATTGAAACCAGAATTTGTTTGGTTAAGGATGTTACCCCTCAAACCCTTTTCCATTCTACTGTTTTCCTGCTAAATAGGAAGACTGGGACTGTTTTCTCATGCTATTGCTTTTTTCATATCATCCCTTTTCTTTATATGGCAAAAGAGTAAAACACAGCCAGAGCAGAAGAAAGCCAAAGGGAGGGGCGCCTGGGTGGTTCAATCATTAATATCTACCTTCTGATCAGGTCATGATCCCAGAGTCCTGGGATTGAGCCCCACATCAGGATTCCTGCTCAGTGGGAAGCCTGCTTCTCCCTCTCCCACTCTCTCCTGCTTCTGTTCCCTCTCTTGTTGTGTCTCTCTCTGTCAAATAAATAAATAAAACCATAAAAAAAGAAAGCTAAAGGGAAAAACATGTAGTGGCTCTATATCTACGTATGCATGCATATATATATGCACTAACACATATATGTGTGTGCATGAGTCTATGATCACATACATATATGATCATAAAATCTTATACATATATGATTTTTATACTATATATTATATTTTATTTTTTGTCTCAAATTATTTTTCAAAGAATTGAAATACAAATACTTAGTATATTCATACTTGGATACATGGTAATTTTTTAATTTTGCAAAGAACGTTGGCAGAAATTTATAAACTATAGAGAATGGTCTGTTTTACAAACCTCTCCCTCACTGCCTATTTCACTATTAATTTTAATGTTCAAAAATTGATTTTAAAGCTGTTGTAAGCAGACAAATAATCAGTGCTCAGCACCCTGTGACCTGAACACTGGTTGGCGTGATACCCTTAGCTTCTTATCTTGGATAATGCTAAACACTTCAGCTCGAGGTGGGATTTTTGTACACTTCCAACTTGTCCTCACATACAACACCCATTATTCCTTGATGGAATCAACTTTCATTTCTAAGAGAATTTAAAGTCCTCTTAGAATTGTTATCACTGGGCTATGGTCTGTGACAATTGATCATGTTTTATTTTTATTAGGTTACTCCAACTCAATACTTCCTTCCAAATATTTCTGTATCCTATAAAACATACAGATGGAAGGGAGGATGTTATTTTATTAAACACATTTTTTGTGACTCTTTTCACTACTGTTCTTGGGGGATAAGTCATAAACTAGAAACAATATGCTCCGTGGAATTTATACTATGCTGTCTGTATTAGTTTATCTGCCACCAGGAATTGTGCACATTTAAAAATAAAAAAAGAGAGATAAAATGAATCTACTGACAGCAAGGTTCCCTATTTTTCCCTTTGATAAGAACTGTTAGAATAATTTAAATTAGGCGATAATTCGGAATGTTTATCCTCACATCCCAAACAGTCCCAGAGACGGAAAGTCCCTTGTTCTCCAAGTTTACATCTTTGACCATTCACGTTCATCATGTTAGATGTTTCCTAAACTGTAGGTGTGTAAAAAATGCATTTTTGCTTTCAATAGAGTTAAGTTATTTATTATTTAAAATGTTAGACAAGATTGAGCAAAAGTTTCTCCTACAGAAACAGCTCAAGAAAGTTAAAGAGACAGAAAAGTTGCATTTGAATATATTTTGTGTCTTTGAAGAAAACAAATCTTCATGCATCTGGGGACTGAGGCCTGTTCTGTGGAGCCAAAGCAACCTGTTATAGGGATTCCAATTCCCTCACCAGCATGGGGGAGGGAGGAGGGGCAGAGCTTGGAGACCTTCTCTAGCTAGAGAGCAGTTTCTTCATCTGGCTAATAGGTTTAATGAGTGTTCTCCTGTGCACTTTATAGGGCAGATTTGAGGCTTCCATTTTTTATTTTATTATTATTATTATTTAGATTTTATTTATTTATTTGACAGACAGATATCACAAGCATGCGGAGAGGCAGGCAGAGAGAGAGAGAGAGGAGGAAGCAGACTCCCCGCTGAGCAAAGAGCCCGATGTGGGGCTCGATCCCAGGACCCTGCGATCACAAGCCAAGCCGAAAGTAGAGGCCTTAACCCACTGAGCCACCCAGGCGCCCCAGAGGCTTACATTTTTTAAAGTATGATAAATATTTGAAAGTAAAAAAAAAGAAAGTCTATAAGAAAATGTGAGCATCATTGAGTTGGGGGATGTTTTCCTGGTTTTGTCTTGCATTTAAACAAGCATAAGCAGATTGTTCCGGTTCAGACTGATCTTTTGAACATTGTCCAGAAGTGCCCATGGTCCCTGCAACACGAGTGACTGGGGTATAGGTCTGTGCCCTGCACTAGGAGCTTTCTGTTTTGTCCAAGTCTCTTCCCCTGAGAGTCCCAACTTCCTCCTCATGAAACAAGATGTTCAGTCTCACCTTCCCCTAAGAGCTGTCTCATCTCTATGGAAGGGTCTTTGACTCATAAGCATGAACATTATCACCATCCCTTGAAGTTGGTTGGTATTCAGCAGTGGGAAGTCTTGGTACTAACCTCTTGGACTGAATTTAATGGGGAGGAATGGTGGAGAATTACAACATCTAATAGCCGTGTGCTGCTCCGTGCCTGGAGCTGTACTCGGACTCCCTTATTCGCCTACGATTTGGAGGCAAGTATTGACATTTCTGTGGAAAGAAGACAAAGCTGAGACTGAGGCTGTCGAAGTGGCTTGTTGAAGGTGACGCTCACAAGGGAGTGGTAGAAACTGGAGTAAGCGATGAAGATGGGTCCCCAGTCGACATCTTTCTTTTTTGTCATGTTCCCTCCAACTGCTCCCTTGTTCACCTCTATTGTAGAATCCCATTTTTGAAAGAATTTATCATAACTTGCAAATAAGCATTTAATTTTCTACTTAGACACTTCACAGAAATTTTGTCTCCAGTTATCCTAACATTCTAGCAAGACACATTTTATACCCCATTTTTGATTTGAAGAGACTAAGATCCCACTAGAACAAGGAAATTGCCCCCAAATTACATTATAGATAAATGATGACACAATTTTAATATAAAGTCATCTGATTTGAAATATCATGTTTATGTGCTGGGCCACACTGCCCTTCCCAGAGCCCACTTGCTCCGCCTACTGGCTGGTCATCCTGCATCCAGCTCTGCCCATTGGCTGGGTGTCCTGCATCCAGCTCCGCCCATTGGCTGGGTGTCCTGCATCCAGCTCCGCCCATTGGCTGAGTGTCCTGCATCCACCTCAAGCTTCCTCAACAATGTGGAAGATAGTAAGGAAACTGCTGCGGGGTTAGACACCATGGCTCCACTCCTGTTCCCCATCTTTATTATGAGGATAATGAGACTGTCACATAGGGTTTCTGAGGAGATTAAATGAGTCACATATATATGTAAATCTTTACAACAGTGTCTGACATATACTAATCATTCAATAAATTATAATTATTATCTTAATAATATCATAATTATTTTTTTCTTGAAGAATTAGTACCAGGGGTAATTACATATCTACTCTTAGAGATAGTTTTTTTCCCCCCTTAACTCGATTCACTAAATAAGACCTGTAATAGTTAATTTTTAATATGTACACTTTTAAAAGATGGTTCTTTTTATAATTTTATGCATTTCAAAATGGATTGTGTTTCCAGTTTGAACAGTTACCTTCACTGGTACCATTAAATATTAAATGTGTTTTACAAATAAATATGTGCCTTTGTATGATATTCTTAATCATAAAACATTCATTTTGTCAAAAATAACATTAAGTATTAATACCATCAGTAGTCAATATTTAATATATGTGGATCCTACCTAAAGATGAGATTATTTTCATGAAATATTTATAACACTTTTCACCTGTTTTGTATGAACCATGTTAGAGACCTGGAAGTTAGAGTTGTCATCTATTTCTGGAAGGTCTGTGTAGACACAGCTGTATGTACTGAGTCACAATCATCCTGCATTCCTTTTTATTCAAGTTTCAAACTTTCAGCTCTAAATATCACTGTTTTTGCACTGATTTAGAGGTTCCTTTGCTAGATTCATCTAGCAAAATTGGTCAAATGATCCTCTGTATTCCTGTAATCTGCTGAACTTATTTGTAATTATTCATTATTTATATAATAATTATTTATTATTTACTATCAGTTATATTTCTTTATAAATATTCCAGCACACATCATGGTAGATCATGCTGTATTGTCAATTCTACATGCAATTTCTTTAAGTACTTGTTTTTTTATTTTAACATCTCTGAACTCAAGACATGTCTTTTAATCAGTGCCATCTTATAGTTGCTGTCAGTGAGACATCAGCCATTATGTAGGTGTCATAATCTCTGCATACACAAAAATCAAAAGCAACAATATTAGAATTTAAGAGAAATGTCCAAAATTGAAATGTGGACACATTTTTAACCCCTAATATCAAACTGACTGTAAGGAGAGAATGAGGGAGGTACAATATCAAAAGTTTTAGGTAACACTTAAAAAGAAGGAGCCAACGTTACAAATCTGGCTGAATGGCTGCTAGTTCTCATGAATTATTTTGAAGAATTCAGTAACACCAATCAATACTTCTGTTGAGCATAGAGGGTGGCATTGGCTGGGTCAACACAGGATTGACAGCTCAGTTGAAAAGTGACTCAAAGGGATCGGACTTCAAATGTGAATAAATTTTAAGAATAATTTAAACAATTTTATTTTGAATAACTCTTAAATAGCTCTCTCAATAGGGATAAAGTGAGAATTCTACATAATAAGGTCAATGTCAGAGTTGCACTGGCAGCGTTTTGTATTTCTTGGTAGCACATGACATAATGGCACATGCTATGATCAATAACATCTTAGCATCAGTGAAATAAGTATTCAAATATCTGCTCCTCCTAAGAAAATGTTTTCCTCCAGGAAACATGTGCTACTCACTCTTGCATCCAAGTAATTTTTTTTTAAGGTTCTATTTATTTATTTATTTGACACAGAGAGAGATCACAAGTAGGCAGAGAGGCAGGCAGAGAGAGAGGAGAGAATCAGGCTCCCCATTGAGCAGAGAGCCTGGTGTGGGGGGCTCCATCCCAGGACCCTGAGACCGTGACCCAAGCCGAAGGCAGAGACTTAACCCTCTGAGCCACCCAGGCACCCCCATCCAAGTACTTTTGACACACAGAGAAAGGCATTAATCAAATCTAAGAATAGATATGTGAAATTTTGTTTTTGTATATATGACTTGTCTTCTTTAACTGAGGCATGGACTCCTTAGGTCATTCTTTGATTTTTGCATTGGGAACTTTTTGGGTTCCTATTGTGTCAGACATTAAAAATACAGGGGAAAAAACATTAAAATGTAGATCAAAGAGCCTATGATTTAGTGAATAATCACATACGCAGAAAGATACACAAGCCTGTACTGAGTGCTGTCGTAGGGATGTGTTCACGTTTCAGTTTGAGCGTACAAGAATGGTGAAATAAATTCAGCCTGGTATGTTAGGGAAGATTTTCTAGAAGGGCTTAAGCTGCGACGTGGGTGAGCTGGATGAGTGAAGTAGGGCGGTCCTTCGAGACACATGGAACAGCAGCCACAGAGCAAAGTGAAAAGGAAACCACCAGGAGTCCAGCATGACAGAGAATCAAGTGCCTGTGTCCAGGAAGTGAGAAGCCATATGGGATGTAGCTGGAGAAAAAAGAAGAACGAGTTCATGTAAACTTTTATGCCATGATAAATCATATAAAGTTATAATTCATTAAACTATTCCACAAATGATATAAAGCAAAAACGTGCACAAAGTTGACTCCCTATTAATAAGGGGAAGAGGCTTGCAGGCTAGCTCATGGTCTGAGTGGCCAGTGCCATGGATGGAGCTGCTGGAAGGACTTTGTCCTGGAAAGGCTGATGGAACAGATGTAAAGTCTAGGAGACAAAATGCCTGGGATCGATCCCCCCAATAATAATTCATTGTACGTCTCCCCAGAGACCATTCCAATTTATTTGTTTATCCATTTGTTATTTTCAGTAACTTAATACCATCGCTCATCTCCAACATATGGGAGTTTGACCCTGGAGAGAACAGGTAATTTATTTTTGAATTTGAGTAGAAGATTAAGAAAGGGGGTTAGCGGTGTTGACATTTGCATGCTGATAAATATGTCAGTAAATGGAGGAGAAGTTCATTACCAGAACGTGACCCTTGAAAGTGTCATATTGACAACGCCGAAGAAAATCACCGCAGCATGAACCAGGAGTCAGGCAATCACGTTAGGTTAGTTAGACCGCAGCAGAAGTCAAAGACCCTTCCACATTTATTTTAATTCATTCTTTCTCTGTTATTTTCTCTGGTCTTCATAATAGAGGCTGGTATTTACATGTTGATCTCCCCATTAGAAAACAAGCCCTTTGAATCATGCCTCAACTGTTAATCAGTTCTGTGTTTCCCCTCAATGTCATCCCTGCAGACAGTGTTAATATGATAACTTTTGAAATTATTCAGATTTGTTGCCCTTTCCTTGTAGTTGAATCATCTAACATGTCCTAACTATACGAACGTGAATATGATATGTTATTATTATGCCTGGTGTGGTTATTTTACCCAGTCCTTATTCTAAAGATGTTTTTCAAGACACTTTTAAGTATGTCATGACTTAAGTATAAAGTATACATCATGATTTTAATGGCTTTGGTGTGGCATCATATGTTTATTGTCTTCTTTTTTTTAAATGATTTTATATTTGAGAGAAAGAGAGAGAAAGTGTAGGAGCAGAGGAAAGGACAAACTCCCCCCTGAGCAGGGAGCCCAATGGGGGCCAGATGCCCGTCTCTATCCCAGGACCCTAGGATCAGGACCCGAGCAGAAGGCAGGAGCTTAACCAACTGAGCCACCCAGGCACCCCTGCCTATTGTGCTCTTTATATTTTCTTACATGCCAAGCAGAGGTTGCTTGCTGGTCAACGGTGTCTCTCTCTCTCTCTGTGTCTCTTGTCATTCAGGGAGTCTATATTCCCTATTTCTCTAGCATTCATTGTTGCGGCAGCCGGTTTAATGTAGGTATACACAACTTCCAGGCTGGGTCCATTAACATCAGACTCAGTACTTGGACGCAGGTGTGCAGAGTGACCTTAGAAGCCGGGCGCTGAAGAAATGTTCTGTGAGCCTCAGTGTCTTGTGTGGAGTAGGACATGACTCCACACACCTGCTGATCAGGAACGCCCGTGTCACAAGGTTCCACGAGCCAGAGTCAAACTTAACCTTCAATCACCGAGGAGATGGCTGGGTTTGTGAGAATAGGGAAGGAGCCCTTAACCATACCGCTGAAAGGCATGACTGGAACTAAAAAGCCGAGGAGACCCAGAAGAGCAACCCGGCTTGCCAGGAAGAAGACTGGCCAATCCCAGGAGAAGTCAGGAGTCTCAATCACAAATCCGCAGAGCAGAGGCGAGTCTGATGCCCATGTCCTGTGGTGCTGAGTGTTGTGTAGGACACATGGATTCAGGGCTTCAAGAAAGCAAAGGCTCCTTTGTGTGGGTGGCTGATTCATGGTTTAAGCACAGTCATATGGAACAAGATGAAATTGTGGAAACAATTCCAGCCTGAACCCAGAGAAGAGGAGTTGTTTAAGAGTAACTCAGAAAGGGGCACCCGGTGAAGCCATCAGCTCAGGCTGTGAGCTCAGAATCCTGAATGGACCCCAAAAACCAGTCCCTTGCTGGGCTCTGCGCTCAATGCAGAGTCTGCTAAAGTTTCTCTCTCCCTCTGCCCCGCTCCCTGCTGTGTGCTCACCCTCTCTCTAAAATAAATAAAATAAATCTTTAAGAAAATTTTTTTAAAAGTAACTCAGAAAATCAAGTTCCCTGTTTACCTGGCTGGAGCTTACCATTGCTATCCAATTCCAGAGAGAAAAAGGAGTAAAACCTGAAATTCAGATGGAGGCTGGGTCAGGTCATGTTGGACAGAGAGAAAGAGGAAGAAGTCCAGGAGGTTTGCATGCAGCCCCCAGGGCACAGCTAGCTCCATGCACACTGGCCTTGGGAAGGTGGCAGGAGACCACTTTCAGACTTTGCCCTTGGCATCCTGACCATTGAGTCTTTATGGGCCACAGACTGGGAACAGCAGGACCCACAAGTGTTGGCCTTTGAAAACTTAGATAGGCAAGCAAGACAGACAGGAATTGACCTGTCAAGGCACATAGATGGAATTTTATCCATTAAAGTATGAAATATCCACAACTTTGATATAAATGGACTTTGTATTATCTGCAAGATACCATTAAGTCGATCCCACTAAGACTGGCTTTTATTGTAAGATGTGTTTGAAAATAATCAAAACCCATCATACGGTAAGGTCATACAATGGGTCATTCTATTAATCAAAGATTACAAGGTAATTATTTTTATAGTTAGAGCAACGGGAGAGAAATGGGATAAAGTAAAAGTCAGAGCCAAATTAAAGGTTTAGAAATGCAACCTTAGAATGTTAAATGAAGCTGAAACAAAATAGAGCTGAAATAAAAAGTGGTTTCCTAATTGTTAGAAATGAAGGGGGTAACATAAAAATCACTATAGGTAAGTCTAAAGCTACATGTCCTCATGTGGGGGAGGAGGGAAATAGAGGAAAACTCTCCTGAACATTGCTATTTTCCTCTTTAACATTACTGAACTGAGTACAGTAATGTGATACGTATACTCCGGAATAACCTTGTCTTCTGGAAAAAAATAACAGGACCATGGGACAAAACAAAACAAAACAAAAACCCAATACATACTTATGAAAAATACAGTACAATTCGATATTGATACAATATAATATCAAGACTAGCATCATCAAAAATATAAAACTTGCAAAAAATGAAAAAATGCTAGAAAATATAGTGGGTGTTTCCCTTGAAATAGAAGTTGATGCTCCAGGTGCTAGAGGACTATAAATAGTTGAAGCTGCTAAATCATAGAGAGAGAACAAAATGCACACAGATTAGGGAGAAACACACAGGAAGAACTTCCAAGGCAGGACAAGAGTTTCCAAACTGTCAAAATAAAAAGCGAGGGGCACAAACACTATATACAATAATCCCTTTCTCTATGGCTTGTATTCAGCTGTCTCGGTGTACTTAGTATTTCGCTGTTCTCACTTGAATGGCATAAAAGTATTAATGTAATGGGGAAATGTGAATAAATCAATTTGACTTCAATATTATATTGACCTCAATCCCCTATATACTAACTGGATATGAACCAATTTGTATTCCAGAAACATGCATTGGAGCAGAATAGACTGTACGCCCATTAATACATGCTTCTTATTGCAAGCATCCAAATTTTTACATTGTTAGATGTAACTCATGCACCCACACATTATAAATTTCATTTATTCTAATACTTTGAAATCTACGACAACATACCAGTAGACATAAGAGTGGTCTAGGTTCACAGAACAGCATATGCAATCACGGGACCAGAAAAAAACAAGTCATGACTGATGCTATAGAGATCGTCAGTTACAGAAAGGGAGTGAAATAGAAGGAGTCCACACGAAGTTGGTAGAGGAGCATTCCATAGACACTGCAAAGCCTTGGGTGGTTTCCGCAAAAGGAAGTGATGTGACTGTCCCAGTGGTTTGGGATGCTGGCTCTGATGGCAGAGTAGACAGACAGTTAGAAGGCTGTTGCCGTCATCAGAGGTGAAGCGATGGTGAGTGTGAAAAACAGAGCAGTCTCAGGGGAGACGGCAATTTAGCAACAGACAGAAATGATGTGGGGGAGACTAGAGATCTCAATTTAGGTCGTAGTCCTTTGGGACTTCCTAATCCATTCATTACAACATAAAAATTCCCTGTTTTCAAGAAGGCTGATTGGGGAAAGAAAGAAACAAAATGGACAAATTGTGCTGAGTTATTTAGACAACTACTTCCTACTAAATGCTCTGGATTCACAACTCGTAAATGCAATTTCTTCCACTACTTTTTAAAGATTTTTAAAATTTATTTGAAAGAATGTGTGTGCGTGTGTGGAAGCACAAGCAGGGGAGAGAGGAGGGAGGGACAAAGGGAGAAGTAGACTCCTGCTCAACAGGGAGCCCAACGTGGGGCTCCTGATCTGAGCCAAAAGCAGACCAACTGAGCCACCCAAGGGACCTGCAATTTCCTCCATGATTAACACCATAATCCTAGAATGGAAATTATTAATAATGCAGAAAACTCTTAAGTTTCTCCAAAATATTTTGTGACGTGAGTAGCCATTGATGAACATTGCCTAGATCCATTGTCCCATCAGAAGTTGCAAAATCGTGATACATCAACCCTTCACTTTTCATCCGTGATACTTCTAGAAACAAGAAACTTCCTATTTGGGAAGATACCCCACTGCACAGTTCATACAGCTATTATATTGTATTGTTTATGATTTATTGTCTTTTTGTCTCTTTTTATTTGTTATTTTTTAATCTTTTTAAAAGTTTTATTTATTTATTAGACAGAAACGGAGAGCACAAGCAGGTGGAATAGCAGGCAGAGAGAGAAGGAGAAGCAGGCTCCCTGTGGAGCAGTGAGCTCAACTCCAGCTTTGGTGGGGAGGGGCTCAAGGCAGGGCTCAACTGCAGGCTTAGTTGGGGGCTGGATCCCAGGACCCTGGGATCAAGACCTGAGCCAAAGGCAGATGCTTAAAGACTGAGCCACCCAGGCTCCCCTTTTATCTCTTTTTAAAAAATAACATGTTACTTCTCTGGCATAGTCAACACGATCAATTTTTTTTTTTTAATGTCGTTGTGGATTCATTTTAAATGTTTTCTGTCTCATTTCATTTACTCCTCACTTTTTTTTTTTTTTTTAAATCTTTGGGTCAACAAGAAGTTTTTTGAAATTGGTTCTCAAGACCTTTTGACATGACCTTTCTACTCATTGACAGCTTCTGGAATGACAAGGTGATCTAGATTTATCCTGTGTTTATCCTTAGTCATTTCAGAGGGAAATGACATTTTAGAGTCTGAACCAACTCCCGTTTAAAAAATAAATCGTTGAAACCCCATCTGAGTTGATACTATAGCTCTGTTAACTCTAAGTTTTCTACGATATTTATTTTGCTGGCTCAAAATGCAAAAGTAATGTGTAGAACAGTACTTCTTGGATGGCAAAGTGAATTGCATTATGGAGCTAGGCTCAATGCCTTTATTATTATGTAAGTCAAAAACTTATCTCATTATTGAAAAATGATGATTTACAGTTTCCACCACCACCTTTTCCCCTGTACTTTGGGCCTAATATTCTGTATGACAGCTGATACGGAAGATAAGGAAGTCTCATTTTCTTTCTTTCAAAACAAGTAATATTTAAGACCTAAAAAATTTTTGGTAGCCCATTCAACTTGCAATGGGTAAATTATCTGGCTAAATAAGCCTCTGGAGGGGAAAAAAGAAAAAAAAATAGTATATACTTACTAAGTAAAAATGTCATAGATTGGGCTCTATGTAGTTTTCCTTTTTGAGTTTGTTATTCATGTTAAAACAGATGATAGTAAAATACTGATATGCTTATAGTTCAAAATTCACAGAAACAAGAAATCATCAAGTATCTTCTAAGCGCCTGCTAATTATACAAACATAATGCAGATAGAGTCTTGTGAAATAATATTTGTGTGCTGTTATGAAAAGAAATTATAAATGTGGACATGTGAACAAGTAATTATGCTCCCTTGTTATGGAGAAGAATAATTTATCATAGAACTGATTATTCTTGCAGGTATTTTCAGAATAATTTCCAAGTAATAAAAATAGTGCAAGGATATTACAGAAGTGAAAATTAGCCTCAAATAAAGACCTCCTGACAAGCAGCTGGAGATATTTCCTAATTCCAGGGCATGGCCAGAGGTTACCAGTATACAAATAGTAGACACTAACTAGTTAGATTTTTCCAAAGTAAATATTTTCCTGGGCTGGCACAGTAGAGACACATATTTTATGCTTGAGGCATGGATAGAATAGGTTGTAAGATCAAGTTGATAGATTGTTACGTTGAGACACTGCAGATGGCCACAGGATTTTAATGTGAAACTTTAGGATAAGAAAAGCAAAATCAAGGGTGTTTAAAATGCAATTATCATGAACTCAGAATCTCAATTTCCACACCCTCTGCTAAAATGGCATAATATGATTTTTAACATTACCAAATTTGTATGTGACTCAGCACTAAAAGAGAAAGCCCACACACAAGTGTCGGACCATCAATAATTCAAACTGTGCTTTCTTTTAGGTAGAAATGTTCATTATCTTGCAGTCCCTAAACACAAATTGAGAGAAGTGACTGTATCCCAGTTTCACTATTTAGGAACCTGACAGTGCTCTCAAAACGACCTCCAGATTAAAATTCTCTAGCTATACTGGTCAAAAGACAAGATCCTTCTCCCCCTCCCCTGCCCTTAAATATACTCATTGTCACATTCTTTTAAAATAAAATGGAAATGGATTCATTTTGCTTTCCCCTCCATTACCAGTTGTAAAGCGTGTGCAATCAGAACAAATCAAAGCATGTTAGATGAGTGGGCAGAGAAAAGCTCAGCTTCTGCTTTTGCAAGCGCACTGACTTAATAGTCCTAGCAAGTCATAGCTTATTGTGAATCGGTCATAAACAAGCCCGCAGACAGCTCTATTTAAAGTACTAGATGTACAAGGTGGAATCAGAATTCCTACATTTGATTTCCATCTCTGCTTCTTCCAGGACAGTATTTCTGGGAATGTTTCTTAACTGTTTGGGGACTTTTTACTCACCTGTTAAATGTGCATCAAAATATGTTCCACATAGAATTTTGGTAGCTTTTGACACTGGGCCGAGCCCAATGGCTGGCAATATAATTTATAAAAATATTCTCTTGGATCTTCTTTCTGCTTCTTTCCAGGGTTCAGATGAAGAGAGCTTCATCTCCTTCACTTGCTGTTTCCCCTGACTAATAATAGGAATAACAGTAGTTATTATTCTCTGGGTATGTATGTTGTGCCTGAGTGTTCTAAGGGTTTTGCATGGGTCATCTCACTCCAATGGAAGGTTCTGTTATTATCCTCATTTTACAGATCAAAAAGTTGAGACTCAGGGAACGTAAGTAGCATATTCAGGGTTCCCCAGTGTTAAATGAGAAAGCAGAGCTTGGATCCAGCAGTCTGAGAGGAAGTCCTGGATCTCCACATTTCAGTATCCCACCCAAACTGGGGGGTGTTCATTGCACGTGCACCCCTGTTTCTTCAAGTTTACTACCCTCTGCTGTTCCTCTCTACCTGTCTATTCCTGTCTCTAATCCTCAACTCCTTGAGGAAATGGACCACTTCCATGTCCATCTACAAGATGTGGCACATAGAAGGTACACAATCTATTTTTTAAAAGGAAACAATGCATGTGCAAGTTTATCATGAAATATAATTTGATAAGAAAGAGTTGTACAGCAGAACCCAATAGACTGTTTCAGGAGCGGCAGGTGATGATGGTGTACACGGCAGGGAATAATAGAAACACTACCCACAAAGGAACCACAGGAAACTACTTTGAAAGCAATCAACCTTGTATGTTTCTGTAACTTCCTCATTAGAGGAAAACCTTAGGAGGGCAGGCACGTTTTTTTATTTATTGTTTTAGTCCTCATGCCGAATAGTAGAGAATGTTTATCAAAATGACCTAAAATTGAAGCATTTCTCTTTTGTTCAAAAGTGGGAACAGCATAGCATGCCCAACCCTGGAATTCATATATGTAGATAGATTTTGAAAGGTTGATAATAAAATGCATGTAAAATGATAAATGTGCGAGAGCAGTTGAGGTAATTTAAGAAAGAATAGGGAAGTTGGCTTTCCTCCCTACAAATTATATATTAAAATGCTATATTAATTAGATGAGTGTGATGTGGTATAATTTGACCAACAGGTCAATGAAATAAGAGACTGAGGAATTGAATTCCTACATATATAAAACTCATGTATAATATATATGTAATAAGTAATATAATATCTATAAATAAGTACAATTCTGAGTAGTGAAGGATAGTTTATTCAATAGATGTCCTAGGGTTAGTTGGGTATCCATTAGGTAAAAGGGAAATCAAGTTAGACTACTCCCCATAACAAATTCTAGATACATTGAAAAGGAATTTGTATCAACAGAACAAAACTAAAGAAAAACAAACCAATAAATAAAAACCTGGAAAACTGTGATAATAAAGATAATATGTTCTGCCCTAGAGTTATCAGCAGACACAGACTTCTAAATCCTATGTATTCTATTACTTTTTCATGCCTCACAGCACATGGTATTATACCAACATGAGAGGGATCTCCTTAAGTCATTATTCATTTTGATACTCTCAGAGTAAGGTGAATTGAAATAAAATGATCATTCTCGGGTGCCTGGGTGACTCAGTCCATGAAGTGTCTGCCTTTAGCTCAGGTCATGATCCCAGGGTCCTGGGATCAAGCCCCAGATCAGGCTCCCTGCTCCGTGGGGAGTCTGCTTCTCCCTTATCCTCTGCCTGCTGCTCCCCTGCTGTGCTCTATCTCTGTCAGATAAATAAATAAAATCTTAAAGAAAAATAAAGTTTACTCAAATTTATCTTTGGGTTTGAATTTTGTTGCTCTGTTTAGACCTGATACAGGTGGGTCTGTTGGGTTTTGGGACATACTGAAAGGGCTAGCTGTTCTTTTCACCTTTTGCTCTGGCCTAGGTGACGGGGCAGTATACTTTGGACATTATCAAAACTTAGGAATGAAACTCAAGTTGCTGTCAGCAGCCTAGGAGGGAATACCAAGGCATAGTTTCAAAGTGGGTTCTGGTTCCTGGGGAATGAAATACAAACTATTATTAATTTCGTCTGTTTTGAAGCACAATCGCATTTCAGCAACTGAACCAGACCATCTTTCGTGCTTCAGTTAACTCAGATGATATGAAAAAATCAACATGTATATTTTTATTTTAGCATTAATATTAGACATCATTATCAACAAAACCGTGGATGTTCATAGCAAAAAGTTTAGGCAGCAATTAATGAAAGATAAATAAAAATCCAATACATTTTGGAGGATAAGAAACATCTGTACCTGATTTAAGGTATAGGATATTATTGGATATGTTGATATGAAATATCTGGGATAAAGGTTTGTTGACTAAATTTTGCATGAAATATTTTCATTTTTTTTTCAACTTTTTTTTTCCTGTGAAATACATTTTTTAATTAATTAATTAATTAATTAATTAAATTTTTTTGCTTATTTTCAGCATAACAGTATTCATTGTTTTTGTACCACACCCAGTGCTCCATGCAATCCGTGCCCTCTATAATACCCACCACCTGGTACCTCGACCTCCCACCCCCTGCCCCTTCAAAACCCTCAGATTGTTTTTCAGAGTCCATAATCTCTCATGGTTCACCTCCCCTTCCAATTTCCCCCAACTCCCTTCTCCTCTCTAACTCTCCATGTCCTCCATGTTATTTGTTAAGCTCCACAAATAAGTGAAACCATATGATAATTGACTCTCTCTGCTTGACTTATTTCACTCAGCATAATCTCTTCCAGTCCCATCCATGTTGCTACAAAAGTTGGGTATTCATCCTTTCTGATGGAGGCATAATACTCCATAGTGTATATGCACCATGTCTTCCTTATCCATGCGTCCATTGAAGGGCATCTTAGTTCTTTCCACAGTTTGGTGACCGTGCCCATTGCTGCTATAGACCCTGGGGTACAGATGGCTCTTCTTTTCACTCCATCTGTATCTTTGGGGTAAATACCCAGGAGTGCAATTGCAGGGTCATAGGGAAGTTCTATTTTTAATTTCTTGAGGAATCTCCACACTGTTCTCCAAAAAGGCTGCACCAACTTGCATTCCCACCAACAGTGGAAGAGGGTTCCCCTTTCTCCACATCCTCTCCAACACATGTTGTTTCCTGTCTTGATAATTTTGGCCATTCTAACTGGTGTAAGGTGATATCTCAATGTGGTGTTAATGAATCTCCCTGATGGCTAGTGATGATGAACATTTTTTCATGTGTCTGATAGCCATTTGTATGTCTTCATTGGAGAAGTGTCTGTTTATATCTTCTGCCCATTTTTTGATATGATTGTCTGTTTTGTGTGTGTTGAGTTTGAGGAGTTCATTATAGATACTGAATGTCAACCTTTTGTCTGTACTGTCATTTGCAAATATCTTCTCCCATTCCGTGGGTTGCCTCTTTGTTTTCTTGACTGTTTCTTTTGCTGTGCAGAAGCTTTTGATTTTGATGAAGTCCCAAAAGTTCATTTTTGCTTTTGTTTCCTTTGTCTTTGGAGACATATCTTGAAAGAAGTTGCTGTGGCTGATATCGAAGAGATTACTGCCTATGTTCTCCTCTAGGATTCTGATGGATTCCTGTCTCACATTGAGGTCTTTTATCCCTTTTGAGTTTAAATTTGTGTATGGTGTAAGAGAATTGGTCGAGTTTCATTCTTCTACATATAGCTGCCCAGTTTTCCTAGCATCATTTATTGAAGAGACTGTCTTTTTTCCACTGTATATTTTTTCCTGTCTTGTCAAAGATTATTTGACCATAAAGTTGAGGGTCCATATCTGGGCTCTCTACTCTGTTCCACTGGTCTATGTGTCTGTTTTTTTGCCAGTACCATGCTGTCTTGGTGATCACAGCTTTGTAGTAAAGCTTGAAATCAGGTAACATGATGCCCCCCGTTTTAATTTTGTTTATCAACATTTCCTTAGCAATTTGGAGTCTCTTCTGATTCCATACAAATTTTTGGATTATTTGCTCCAGCTCTTTGAAGATTACCGGTGGAATTTTGATCGGAAAACCACTAAAAGTATAGATTGCTCTAGGCAGTATAGACATTTTAAGAATGTTTGTTCTTCTGATCCAAGAGCATGGAATGGTCTTCCATCTTTTTGTGTCTTCTTCAATTTCTCTCATGAGTTTTCTGTAGTTCCTCGAGTATAGATCCTTTACCTCTTTGGTTAAGTTTATTCCCAGGTATCTTATGGTTCTTGGTGCTATAGTAAATGGAATAGATTCTCTAATTTCCCTTTCTGTATTTTCATTATTAGTGTATAAGAAAGCCACTGATTTCTGTACATTGACTTTGTATCCTGCCACGTTGCTGAATTGCTGTATGAGTTCTAGTAGTTTGGGGGTGGAGTCTTTTGGGTTTTCCATATAAAGAATCATGTCATCTGCAAAGAGAGGGAGTTTGACTTCTTCATTACCAATTTGGATACCTTTTATTTCTCTTTGTTGTCTGATTGCTGTTGCTAAGACTTCTAATACTATGTTGAACAAGAGTGGTGAGAGTGGGCATCCTTGTCGTGTTCCTGATCTCAATGGGAAGGCTGCAAGCTTTTTCCCATTGAGGATGATATTTGCTGTGGGTCTTTCATAGATAGATTTTATTAAGTTCAGGAATGTTCCCTCTATCCCTATACTTTGAAGCATTTTAATCAGGAACGGATGCTGGATTTTGTCAAATGCTTTTTCTGCATCAGTTGAGAGGACCATGTGGTTCTTCTCTCTTCTCTTATTAATTTGCATTTAATAATAGCTGTGTTGCCTTAGCAGTCTAGATACTTTCTATTTATTTCTCCAGGTTCTCCTTAGAGGTCATGAGATCCCCTACACTAGGGTCTGGTAGCACACCTGTAATCACCAGTCTCTCCTGCCTCATCAATTTCTCTTCATTGGCTCCCTCTTAATAGCTTATGCACATAAGTAAATTCAATCCTTACTTGAGTCACTGCAAATATTCTTTACTTGTTTACATGGAAAAAATAAACAAAGTGTCTCTAGATGTTCTCATGTCCTGCCTCTTCCTGTTCTCTTTGCCACTAGATCCGTATCACTGTACAGCTTCTATTCTTATCACGGTTATCAGTGACATGCTTGTTGATATACCTATTCTATACTTTTCTTACTTGACTTCACAGAAAAATGTCACAAAGTGATCACTTCCTCTTGACTTCGGCATTGCACACAGCATCTGATTTTCCCTTACTTCAGTGCCTATTCTGCATTTGATTTTTTTTTTTTCTTTTTAAAATTTCTTGACTTTGCCTCCTCACATTACCTCTAAGTGTTAAGATATTTGAGGACACAGTACAGGTCTTCCTACTTTTATTTACCTACAAATTATCAAGTGACCTTTTTCAGGCTATGGTTCTTAAGTATTCATTTCCAACCATGCTATTTCCCTGTAACTCCAGACTTATATTCATGTATCTTCATATAGATCAATCTGCCTTTTTAAAATAGCTTCTTCTTTGCTTCAGTTGGTCAAGCCAAAAACTAGAATTCCCTCTTTCTCCATGGGCAATCCATCTGGAAGCCCTGTGAACTTTATCTCTAAAGCATATGCTGAAGTAGACTACTTCACTCCAATTCCACTCTTAACCTTACCATGCTATTCAAAGCAGGTGCCATCTTTCATTAGGACCTTTATGATAACCTCCTAATCTTGTTTCTATATTCAGCCCTCACAATATACTCATGATATTCATTCCCTTAAACCTCTCCAATAATTTCAAAACTTAGTAAAAATCCTAACCCTTTTTAAAAAAATATAACTAGATGTTAGTTTGCATATCATCTTCTTGGGGCAGTCTTCCTGGTCATTCAATCTACAGTGCTACCTGTTCACTTGTTATTGTCTCACTTTACTTACATTTCCTAAGAGCATTATACACTTTCAGTTTGTTTGTTTGCTTGTCGCTGGATTGTTCTCTCTGTTCACATAAGCATGAAGCTCCATAGGAGATCAGAACCTCGCCCCTCTTGTTGTCCCTGGATTTCCACGGACTTAGAAAGACATCTGACAAAAGGTTATTGATGAACAGATATCGTTTGAAAGAATGAGTAAATTCATAACTTTTTAAAAAGATGTATTTATTTTAGAGACAGAGAATGAGACAGACAGAGAGGAAAAGTGAATGGGGGAGGGTCAGAGGGAAAGGGAGACAGGGAATCCCAAGCAGACTGTCCGCAGAGCAGGGAGCCCAGTATGGGGCTAGATCTCAGTATCCTGAGATTATGACCTGAGCCAAAATCAAGAGTCTGATGCTTAATCAATTGAACCACCCAAGCAACCTTAAATTCGTTTTACTATTTATTTGTCATCTCTTCCTGAGAACCTGTTACTTACATGGTTCAATCTCTAGTAAACTCTGTGTAGCAGGAGGAAATCAATATATGAATGAATGCTTGAATACATGACAAATCTCTAACATGGCCTCTATCATGAGATATCTCCATAGTTCTAAATAGTGAGATCTAACTACAAAATAACCTAGACTTATAGGATATGATTAAGAGGAAAGGATAGTAAGGAATTTGGACTAAAAGTGACTCTGTGCTTTTACGAGAGAACTGTTTATAGACAGGAATTGTTGACAAAGGGAGTAGGTAATATCAAATGAGTATAGGAAAAGGATAGAGTTCACAGATGTGAAGAAGCAAAGAGATAGTGGAGACATTTGGGACCAGGTAGATGATGGCACAGGCTGCTGGATCATGGAAGAATGTATTTCCCAAGTGGTTTGAGAGATATTTCCATCCCATCTTCTTACATTGTGACATTAACATTTCTTCTAACAAATAATGAGCTATTTCCCCTACTCTTGAAATTGGACAGACTCTTGTGACTACCTCAACCAACAGAGAACAGGTAGATTTGATGCTACTTGAATTCTAAATTTAGATCATACACATCATACACATCTACTTTGTTCTGTTGGATCACTCACTGTTGGGGTCCAGCAAATCATGCTGTAAGCAAGCCCAAACAGCTATATGGAAACTCTGGTATAGTTGTTCTAGCCAACCATCTCTGCTAAAGCCAGTATTAATTATTAGATGTTACATGCCTCAAATATTTGCCAATGGGCTGCAGGTTATAAGGAAATTTAATTTTACTTACATTTCCTTTTGCCTTTGTTCTCCATGTCACTACTGCATCAAAATATAGTGATCAGACTCAATGAAAACATAAAATGAAGAGCATCTAGAAAGATACACAATTTGCATCTCTCCCCAGCAGTCAACCTGAATTCCAAGACCACTCTGGCTGAGACTGAACAGAATAAAACAAAATAACAACAAGAAAGAAACTATGCTCCATAATTTTGGGGGTTCACAAATTTGCTGTGGAAACACATAAATGATTTGAGAAATCATGGGGTACAATTTTAAAATTTTACTCTATGGGATACTTGGGAGATATTTTGTATTGTTGGATTTTTCAGATTTGGGTTATTTCAGATTTGGGGTTATTATTCTTGTTTGATGACCATGTTTTAATAAAATCACTGATCTGGATAATACCAAGGTAAGAAATGGGAAATGAGGGGCATCTGGGTGGCAGTTGGTCGAGTGTCTGCCTTCAGCTCAGGTCATGATCTCAGAGTCCTGGGGCAGAGCCCATTATCAGGCTTCCTGCTCAGTGGGGATTCTGCTTCTCCCCTCCATTTGTGATCTCTCTATCTCTCTCTCAGATGAATAAATAAAATCTTTAAAAATCTTTAAAAAATGAGAAATGAGAGTCCTTATCTTGTGTATGAGGTGGCTGTGGGGAAAATGTAATTGAAGTAATATTCTTGCACATTGAGGTGATTTCCAGAGGCAACATTAAAGAGAAGCCTGGGAACCTGAGTAGGTTATGAGTCCTAGCACGTGACCAAAGGTCAATGGCAAGGTTGAAAATATGAGCTTAAAAAGGTGAATTCTTCTGATTCTCTGCTGAGTTCTTCCTTCTAGAGTGTTATTAATAGTTCTCACTGACAATAGAACTGTTCAACTCTTCCAATTAAAAAAATAACAAAATTGGGACACCTGGGTGGCTCAGTTGCTTGTGCATCTGCCTTCAGCTCAGGTCATGATCTCAGGGTCCTAGGATGGAGTCCTGCCTCAGGCTTCCTACTCAGCAGGGAGTCTGCTTCTTCCTCTGCCCCACCCCCTGCTCATGCTGGCTCGCATGCTCTCTCTCTTTCTCTCTCTCAGATACATAAAAACAAAACAAAACAAAAAACTTTTAAAAATTTAGGGGTTCATCACTGACAACTCCTTATCTGTAAAGGAGATTAAGGAATTCCCCCTCTACCATTCCATCCCTCCTAAGAAGGGCTGTCATTTGGGCCAAAGTCAAACTTGAGTCTTAGTATTAGGCACTTGAGCTTTCAGGAGAGTGATTGAAAGTTCAAAAGCTCCATATGTCTTGAAACATTCTCCCTTTTAATTTGATCTTTTGGGTGATATGTCACACTGCTCCTCCTTTTTATTTTCCATCTGTGATACTAATGAGTTAAAGTGGCGCTGGGGCTCTATTTAAACAGTGAAGTGGAAATTAAAGGAGAACTCCAAGAAGGCAAAGTGGGAAAGGGTTCCAGTTAAGTGACTTTAAAAGTCTGAGGTCTCAGCAGGCAATAGTGTATTCCATTATTTATTTTTATTTTCTTCAAACTAAGGGATTTATGAAGTCAAGCATGAGGACCAGTATGGCCATATTAAACTGTTAATTTAGGGTCTGTGTGCTTGGCTCAGTCATCCTTGAGAAGATGGTTAAATAAATACATAATACATTTTGTATCAATAACTGATACAACACATTTTATCATTTATACACTGCTTCTACATCTGTTTTTACAGCTGCTGTCAACAAAGTCTATGAGTTATAAGTTATTCTCAGTTTACGGTTTAGAAGAATGTGTTGGGAAAGTTTAAGAGACATACCCAAGGTCACTAAACTGAGCAGAGATCAGAAATTCACAAAATCAACTCTTCTATTCCTTTATTTTATGTTCTTTTTTATGTTGGAGAAAAGACCAATGTGGCAAGTAGACAAAACTGCAACATATAAAAGTTCTATTTACAATGGAAATGTGATAGAAATTATGTCTTCAGGCAAATTGAAAACTAATACATATGAAGACGATCCTGTATTTTAAGTCAACAGCTTATTAAAATTCCTAAGATAGACATGAGACTCCTTATATGCACAGTGTGAGGGTTTCCTGGGTCAAGCTAATCATATTTATGTATTGCAATATTCAAAGTTCTCAAATTGCCCACAAGTAATTTAATACATCTGACTTGTATGGCTGGAAGCACTGCCAAAATTCATTTGTGAATTTGCATTATCATCTAGAATATAATGTTACATAGAGCTAATCCAAATGTTGATTTTTTTTTTTCTTTGTATACTTCCCTTTGAATGTCAAACAGATGGCCTGATTTGGGTTAACAATAAAGACCTTTGAAGTGTGAGTTAAGAATACCTTAAAGGATTTAGGGTATCCATTGCTTCAAAGTATACAATATAGTAACAAAACAAAGAGTTGTTTTTCAAGAATTCTCCTGAGTAACCAACTTACCCTAGTTGTGTACAGTCTATCACATACAAGTTAAGAATGGAATTAAAAAAAAATCTTCCTTCCAAAGTTTTGTTGTGACACTGTTTCTGTAACTTCCTCAGCCTGCTGTACAGAGAGGAAATATTCAAGGCCCATGGTTTTGCTAAGTTATGGAGAAGAGAGATAAAAATGTGTAAAATTAAAGTGGCTCCAAAGTGTGAGGCAGAGAACTGGAGATAAGGAAATTATGGAGAGAAAATCTACAGAAATCTACAAAAGTTCTCAAGTCATTGTCTGAAACTTCTCAAGACTAGTCAAAGCACAACTGCCAAGAAAGAATGATTATAGGTGGACATTAAAATGAACAGTTTCTAGAATTCACCCAGAGGAAGGGATCATTTTAGCTCTCCCCAGCCAGAGTGCAAAGACTTCGGTGTGTACTTGGGCCCCAGTAGAAGCCCAAGGTGGGTCAACCTCAGTACGAAGATTAACCTCCTTAGTAATATGGAGTAAGACTGCTAACAACTTGTCCTGAAAAGCTTTAGAAACAAACATCAAAAGAATATAAGAACACAAATCCACACTCTTTTTTAAAAAAATTAATCTTTTTCAGTGTTCCAAAACTCATTGTTTATGTACAATACCCAGTGTTCCATGCAAGACGTGCCCTCCTTAATACTCATCACCAGGCTCACCCCAGCCCAACCCCCTCCCTCCAAAACACTCAGTTTGTTTCTCAGAGTTCACAGTCTTTTATGGTTTGTCTCTGCCTCTGATTTCCACACACCAACACTCTTTAAAGTAATGCAACCAACTAAAATACTTAAAAAGATACCATTTTCCTTATCCATTCATCTGTTGAAGGGCATCTTGGTTCTTTCCACAATTTGGCGACTGGCTATTGCTGCTATGAAAATTTGGGATACAGATGGCCCTTATTTTCACTCCATCTGTAACTTTGGGGTACATACCCACTAGTGCAATTGCAGGGTCATAGGGAAGCTCTATTCTTAATCTCTTAAGGAATCTCCACACTGTTTTCCAAAGTGGCTGTACCAACTTGCATTCCCAACAACAGTGTAAGAGAGTTTCTCTTTCTCCACATTCTCTCCAACACACACTGTTTACTATCTTGTTCATTTGGCCATTATAACTGGTGTAAGGTGGTATCTCAATGTGGTGTTGGTTTGAATCTCCCTGAAAGCTAGTGATAATGAACATTTTTTCATGTGTCTGTTAGCAATTTGTATGTCTTCATTGGAGAAGTGTCTGTTCATGTCTTCTGCCCATTTTTTGACGTGATTATCTGTTTTGTGTGTGTTGAGTTTGAGGAGTTCTTTATAGATCCTGGATATCAGCCCTTTGTCTGTATTATCATTTGCAAATATCTTCTCCCATTCTGTGGGTTGCCTCTTTGTTTTGTTGACTGTTTTGTTTGCTGTGCAGAAGCTTTTGATCTTGATGAAGTCCCAAAAATTCATTTTTGTTTTTGTTTCCTTTGCCTTTGGAATCATATCTTGAAAGAATTTGTTATGGCCAATGTTGAAGAGGTTACTGTCTATGGTCTTCTCTATGGTTCTGATGGATTTCTGCCTCACGTTGAGGTCTTTTATCCATTTCAAGTTTATCTTTGTGTATGGTGTAAGAAAATGGTCCATAGGCACTATGGAGTATTATGCCTCCATCAGAAAGGATGAATACCCAACTTTTGTATCAACATGGATGGGACTGGAAGAGATTATGCTGAGTGAAATAAGTCAAACAGAGAGAGTAACTTATCATATGGTTTTGTTTATTTTTGAAGCATAAGAAATAACACAGAGGACATGGGGAGATGGAGAGGACAAGGGAACTGGGAGAAATTGGAGGGGGAGATGAACCATGAGAGACTATGGACTCTGAAAAACAATCTGAAGGTTTTGGAGGGGCTGGGGGTGGGAGGTTGGGTGACACTGGTGAGGGGTATTATGGAGGGCATGTATTGCATGGAACACTGGGAGTGGTACATAAACAATGAATTCTGGAACACTGAAAAGAAATTTTAAAATAACTAAAAATTTTTTAAAAGATACAATTTTAAAAGCTAATATTTAATAAAAATAATAAATGATAAAATATAAATTTTAAAACTATTAAAAATAAAAATAATAAAAGGCCCATACATATGAGAAAAATAAGTCAGTTGAAACAAGCAAAATTGACAGATATAATGAGGCAAGGACTTTAAAACAGATATTATACATATCTTGAAAGCTATAAAGAAAATCCTAAAGGTATCAAAAATAGAATATGTAAAAAGAAATAATATAAAATAGAATAAAATAGAATAGAGTAGATAAAATAACAGGATATATAAAAAGAAAAAATATAATTTTCTAGATATGAAAAATATAGTATCTATTATAAAAATATCCTAGATGGGCTTAATAGATTATTAGTGACCAAAGAAGAAAAGTAATGAACTTGAAGACAAAGCAATAGACATTAATAAACTGACACGCAATGATAAAAGATAATACATGGAAAATGAATAGAGCTTCACTGACTTGGGAGATAATATCAAGTGCTTTGATATATGAACACTTGTGTCACAAAAAGACAAGAGAGGTACAGAAAAAAAATTCTTTTAAGGAATAACCATAGTTTTAAAATTATAGGACTACTAATGCACACATTCATAATGTTAAATTAAACACATTGGATAAACTCCAAAAAGTTGCAAAACAAATGGTATCATATTTTTTTAAAGATTTTACTTACTTATTTGAGAGAGGAAGAGAGAGAAATTTTGAGCAAGGAGTTGGGGGTGGAGGAGAGGAAACAGAAGGAGAGAGAGAGAGAATCCCAAGCAGACCCTGCACTGAGCATGGAGCCCCGTATGGGTCTTGATCTCACAACTCTGAAATCATGAGCTGAGCTGAAACCAAGAGTTGGATGCTTAACTGACGGAGCCACCCTTGCATACAAACAGGAGATAGCATATTCAAAACATCTAAGAGAAGAGTGATGAAAAGAAAAATTTTAAAAGAAGGTCTGAGTGAAAAAAGATATATTATTTAGAGGGAAACAAGGATATAAGTTTTTTGTGGATTATCAGAAACTCTGTGAAGTCTGAAGAGAAATAGATATTAAAGTGCTGGGAAGAAAAGACCCTCCAACTAGAATTTCATACACAGGAAAACATATATCAAAATGAAGGAAAATAAAGTTGTTGGTTTTTTTCATACATTAATTCATTATTGATGGACCTATAGTAAAAAAAAAAATGTTAAGGATAACTCTTCAGGCAGAAGGAAATTCACACCAGATAGCAAAGACCTACATGAAAGAATAAATAACACTGGAAATGGTAAATATAAACTATTTAAATGGTAAAGATAAATTATTTTTTCCATGTTAAATTTAGTCCACCATCTTTGGCATTATGCTTAAGTTTGAAATTTACAAAGGATCCTTCTGAAATCCCTGACTAATGCATTTAATAACCTCAGGAAAGGAAAGAAATTTCTAATAATGTCGAAAGACCTTGTAATAGTGTACACTTATTATATTATCACTGGAAAATCTTTTAACTTTTATTACCATTTACATCATATGCAAAATGGGATAAGATTAGCTTTGCCATGTGTCTCCCAGAATAGACATGAAAATAAAGAAGTACAGTCAAGGAAAGGGATCCTTTAAAATGCTTAACCAATACAAAATTATCAAATTGCCAGTCCTCTACACATGGTAAATTAGGAGATATTTTTATGTAGCGAAATTACAAATATGCAAACAATGGATACTAGCCATGAGCTCAGAGTTACATGGTATGGCAGGACATATAGTGATGAAGCAGAAACTTCACTAATAAATGTCACAGCAGGTGGCAGGTAGACACATGGGAGCTTATTAGACAGTGGACATAATACTGAATTGGGATTCAGGCAAACAGAGGGCTGGCAAGTTTTGCTGAAAATTAATGATACAATGCCAGGAAGTTATTTTACCAATGAGGTCCACAATGACTAAATTTTCTCAGCAAAGATCCCTCTGGGTCTAAATGTCAGGTGGTTTAATTATTTTAAAACATTAATATGATAACTTGAAGTTATTAGTATTGCCTATTGGTTTTCAAACCCTTTCATGGAGGAGGATATATTTTATTTTCATTCATTTAGACAAATATTTTTAAAGTAACATGCATAAGTGGTTGAAATTAATAAATAATGTAGAAGGGTATAAAATGTTAAGCAAATTTATGTGTATATATAACATGATTTTATATATTTTTTATTTAAATATTTTTATCGATTTATTAGGGAGAGAGAGAGAGAGTGAGCACATGTGTGTGCATATGAGCAGTGGGAGAGAAACTTAAAGCAGATTCCCTGCTGAGTGCAGAGCTCTACACAGGGCTCAATCTCACAACCCTGAGATCATGACCTGAGATAAAATCCAAGAGTCTAATGCTTAGCTGACTGAGCCACCCAGGCACCACTATATTTTATCTATATCTATATCTATATCTATATCTATATCTATATCTATATCTATATCTATCTATACCTATATCTGTATCTATATCTATTCAAACCCTATACTTTCTGCTTTTGTGTAATCTTCTGTAAATTGATTCTTCTCTCTGAACACTTGTTTCCTTGTTAATGACAATAACCTCATAGATTTATCAAGACAATTAAGTGATCAAGATGATTTTTCTTTGTAAATGATAAAATTCTAGGGAAGTGATGCTTATTACTATTATGAATATATTTTGATCCAAATAATAGTTTTATAATAATTGATGTCTTTGCTGTCCCTTTATTCTTTTTTTTTACCATTTTATTTATTTTTTATTAACATATAATGTATTTTTCCCCCCAATTTATTTATTTTCAGAAAAACATTATTCATTATTTTTTCACCACACCCAGTGCTCCATGCAAGCTGTGCCCTCTATAATACCCACCACCTGGTACCCCAACCTCCCACCCCCCCGCCACTTCAAACCCTTCAGACTGTTTTTCAGAGTCCATAGTCTCTCATGGTTCACCTCCCCTTCCAATTTACCCAAATTCCCTACTACTCTCTAACGCCCCTTGTCCTCCATGCTATTGGTTATGCTCCACAAATGAGTGAAACCATATGATAATTGACTCTCTCTGCTTGACTGATTTCACTCAGCATAATCTCTTCCAGTCCCGTCCATGTTGCTACAAAAGTTGGATATTCGTCCTTTCTGATGGAGGCATAATACTCCATAGTGTATATGGACCACATCTTCCTTATCCATTCATCCGTTGAAGGGCATCTTGGTTCTTTCCATAGTTTGGCGACCGTGGCCATTGCTGCTATAAACATTGGGGTACAGATGGCCCTTCTTTTCACGACATCTGTATCTTTGGGGTAAATACCCAGGAGTGCAATTGCAGGGTCGTAGGGAAGCTCTATTTTTAATTTCTTGAGGAATCTCCACACTGTTCTCCAAAGAGGCTGCACCAACTTGCATTCCCACCAACAGTGTAAGAGGGTTCCCCTTTCTCCACATCCTCTCCAACACAGGTTGTTTCCTGTTTTGTTAATTTTGGCCATTCTAACTGGTGTAAGGTGATATCTCAATGTGGTTTTAATTTGAATCTCCCTGAGGGCTAATGATGATGAGCATTTTTTCATGTGTCTGATAGCCATTTGTATGTCTTGATTGGAGCTGTCCCTTTATTCTATTCTCAGATCTGACTTCTGCATTTCCTTGCTCCACTCTAGTCTGGAGGGGCCTGCTGGCCCCTGAAACGTCTACGAATTTCTTTGCCAACTGCATTGTCAGGATCCAAAAACAACAGAGGAGAAGCCAGGGCTCTCCCCAGTCCTTCCCTTCCCCTGTCCAGCTTTCTTTCACTCTGTGGCTTGTCCAGAGTGGCTGCCTTTCCCCTGTGTGTATGTCATGGTCTGGAAGGCTCATAGGTGGAGGCTGGGCCTTGAGGCCCATGGCAGGAGAAAGGTTTTGCCATGAAGGAACCTAAAAACCAGAAGAGGCCATTTACTTGTCCAAAAATGAGGTAAACCGAGTCACACTTTTAATTACTAGTACACCCTTAATTCTTTTTACATATTACTTTTTCATGAGATTTTTAGATACTGTATATAAATGATATTATACTGTATCTGTCTTTCTCTGTCTGACTTGTTCCATTTAGCAGAATACCCTCTGGGTCCATCCATGTTGTTATAAATGGCAAGATTTCATTCTTTTTTATGGTTGAGTAATATTACATCTGTTGGGCAGATACTAAGGCTGCTTCCATAATTTGGCTATTGTCAATAATGCTGCAGTAAACATAAAGATGCATATATATTTTCAAATTAGTGTTTTTGTTTTCTGTGGATAAATACCCAGGAGTGAAATCACTGGATTATGTGATATCTCTATTTTAATAAAACAAAAGAACAAACTTTTTTTTAAACTTTTTATTTTTTATTGACATATAATGTATTATTAGCCCAAGGGGTACAGGTCTGTGAATCGCCAGGTTTATACACTTCATAGCATATACCTTCCCCAATGTCCATAACCCCACCCCCCCACCGACCCCCCAACCCCGGCAACCCTCAGTTTGTTTTGTGAGATTAGGAGTCTTTTATGGTTTATCTCCCTCCCGATCCCATCTTGTTTCACTTATTCCTTTCCTAACCCCCAAACTCCCCACGTTGCCTCTCAACTTCCTTTAAGAGAGAAAGAAAGCAGGAGCAGAGGGAGGGGCCGAGGAAAAAGGAGACAGAATCTTAGGAAGTCTCCAAAGTTCAGGGCAGTGCAGTGCCCCCCCCCCACATGGCTCGATCTCATGACCTTGAGATCAGGACCTGAGCCAGAGTCGAGAGTCAGATGCTGAACCAAATAAGCCACCCACCAGACAGACTTTTAAATACAGAGAACAAACTAGAGGTTGCTAGTTTGTTGGGCAAACTAGGTCGGCAGGGGAAGGGCAAATAGATGAAGAGGATTAAGAGGTGTAAACTTCCACTTATAAAATAAGTAAGTCACAAAGAGGAAAATACAGACTAGGTAATATAGTCAAGAACATTGCAATAACATTGCATGGTGATAGAGGATGACTGTATTCATCATGGGGAACACTGAATAATGTGTAGAATTGTCGAATCATTATGTCATATTGAAACTAATATAACCCTTTATCTACTATACTTCAATAATAAATTTTTTAAATGAGATTTTAATGCCAGAGGTCTTTGACAAAAAATAAAAATATAATCACAGCTTTAAAAATATCTTGCCATTAATATCTAAGATTAAAAATCACCTTTTTCAGTATGTTTTATTTTTTAAAAATGTTACGCCAAAAAAAAAAAAAAAATACTGTTATTCTAATTAATCCCCAACAGGCATGTTGTTTAAATGCTGGGTTTGTGATTTGTCTTAATCTCATCAAAATCTTTAATATTATTGCCAACGGTTTTAATATCTGAAGCACATTATGGTAAAGCTCCATATCGTTAAATGCTTGGTTGTCACGTTTTCTTCTGTAAGTAGTAATTCCACAGTTTTAAAAAATGTCCTTACACCTAAAGGAGGTTTCTAGGGAAAAAAAATACCAGCATGGCTCTCCTAAGTACCGTTATTTAAATTTAAAAAATTATGCCATATGCAGTTAAGTTAGTTTAAAATCCAAGGACACTTTGGAACTTTGCTAAAATATGAGATGCAATATGAAATTTGAAAGAACCTCTGTATCAGTTTGAGTTAAAGTAAGTCCTCAACTTCTCTCTTCCCCCATGCCTTCCTCCGTTCTTCATGGTAATCAGCCCCATTTTCCTCATTGCACTGCATAATTACTTGGTGAAAAAAATGGTCCCTAAGCCAGTGCTAGGCTTCTATAAAGGTATAGTATCTCCCACTCATTTTCTTCGCCATTTGAAACTTAAAATGCGACTTAACTGGGTTGTTTGTTTTATCTCAACATAGGGAATCTTTGGCTTGACTTTGAGATATTCATGTTGGTAATGTGAAACAGTCCACACAATTTATTACACACCTCAACAGATTTTGAAATTGATGAGCTCAAGGAAGTTAAACATATATTATTATTGTAAGCCTTATCTAGTCTTTTCCGTGCACATCAAGGGGACATTGAGGGAAAGAGGTGTCACCTTTCCCAAATTACTTGACCTTGACCAAACCTATATTTTGCAACCTGGGTTGGAAACAATGCATTATACTACGCTAACCACATTATGTCATTAATCAAGTAGATATAATGTCAGTACAGACAAGGACCTCAGAGTATATTTTGAACAACGATGTTATTCCACAGGAAATGTAAATGTGGCATAGAGAGGGAAGAAATTCTTTAATTAGTTAGTTGGTTAACTCATGGATTAATTAGGCAGTTAACTTATTCACTTATTGTCCATATTGAGCACGGGGATCTCCCAAGCACAATGTTAATTTAATCTACATGGAAAAAAACAAGAAAGAATGATAAAGGCTCCAAAGCTACAGCTCAGGAGACAATTTGTTGAGAGAAGTCTTCAGAATAGATGGGGCACTTGAGTTTGATCTGAAGGACAGGGAAAGTTTACCAAGTTAAAAAAAAATATATATATATATAGAGAGAGAGATAGATATATCTATATCTATAACTATATATATATCTCTATCTATATCTATATATCTATATCTATATCTTGGGCACAGGAAGAAAACAGAGAAGCAACAAACTAGACTGAATATTTTGAGATTGGCAAATTCCATGGATTGTGAGCCAAGGAATTTGAAGTACCCTTTGAGCACCAGGGTACCATTGAGATGATTTAAGGAAGGGGATGTTGGGGAAATAATTATGGGAAGAAGGTGCTGATAGCCTAGTAGAAAATATATTTAAAAGGAGAATGGCTGTAAAAGACTGTGTTGGTATAGTGATTAAATACATTTTAGCTTTTAACAAATAGATACAGACGTTGATAGATACCCAAGGCAGAGATTAGCATGGCAGGAGCACACTCACGGAACTTTAAAACTCTCTGGAATTCTAAGTCACTGTTAAACATTTGAAACAGACTCTATTTAAATAACATATGTTCCCCACAATTCTGTATCATGTGCTCCTTTCTGGTCCAACAGTCAAAGAAGCGTTAAAATTCTTTTTCAGTTTTTGGTTATGTGTTTGGAAATATGGCATAACTGAAGAGTTTGTGATCTAGATGCAAAGAGGGTGCCTACCTAAAACGTTGTCGAAGCCAAAAAGCAATATTGGGATAAGGACTCAGTCCTCAGTTCATTCACAAATCCGGGAAAACAGTGTGAGCAACGCTGTCAAGGTAGGCATCCTGAAGGAGGTGAGACGGAACAGAAGCTGGAGACCAACGTAGAATCTAACAGGACAGAATTTGCAATCTGGTGTTCAACTCTGAGATTTTTGTTTCTGTTTATAAAGAAAATAATATTTACTTTCCTTATCATACTTACCTCATAGCATTGCTCTACAGTTTAAAATTAAATCTGGTAATTTATATGCAAAGTGTTTTTAAACATCTGCCATACAGATGCCATTTTTTTGGACATCTCTAATATAACAAGCAGAGTGGAAAGGCAGCAGTTTGGGGGAAACTAAAGGTCACAGTAGAGTTAAGCAAAAGTATTTTCTTCCTAAATCTCTTCCTTATTCTTATCCTTTACTCCTTCACCCTCATCATGTGCTCTTTACTCTCTCCCCTTTCTTTCTGTTCTCCCTCTTCATTGTGTACTATCCTATGCCAGGACCAAAATTACATTTGTTCCCATCTTCCAGAAGACCACAGAATACATTCTAGGGAAGAAAACCACGTGAGCACGTGTAAAGACTAGGGTAGAACAATGTGCGTCTTGGCGCAGCAGTGGGGGTGAGGTTGGAGGGGTGGAGATTTGCTTTTCTTAAAGGAAGAAAATAAAAATATTAAACATATTTGCCTGCAGGGACATCTCCATCTTCTCCAAATGCAGCAGCACTCTCCACTGCCAAGCAGGTGTCTGTGATTCTGTGGCTCTCTTAGTTGACTTGCCATCTTGAGAAAGGGAGACCACGCGGGAGGGAGAGAGCCTCCCTCCTACTGGAGGAAGCCATGAAATCACGTGCATTTACACAGAGTTATAAGGCGATACTTGCTGCGAAGACTTTCAAATTAGCTTCATCCCCTCTTCTACTACTATTGCCCCTGTAGTGCAAATTTCCCAGGTATGACAATATAGCCACAATGCCGGAACTTCGTTCTCTAATCCTGCCATGTAAGACACAGGAGGAATGGTGAGTGTGATCTGGCTCACTCATTGATAGAGTCGTTACCTGTTTTATAAAAGGTCACAGGTAATAAAGGACCACATCTGCCACCCACTTCTATCCTGATCTAAGTCTCTTTCAGTCAAGCTGTCTAGTTAGAAAACTGCCATCCACAACCCTCCTCCTCATTTGAACATCCAATTTTCATGCAGGCTTGCGGTAAAGATTTCAAAATATATTTTCTGTTTATATCTCATGTATAAACTGGGAACTCTGGTTGTTAATTAAGTCTTATACAGCATATTTTTAGTAGAAATTATTTTTAAATGTGTTATTGGTACGTACTCGTTACAGTTCTATCCGTGCCATCTGATTCAATCATTGGCAATCACTGCATCTTGAATGAAGGCAGGTTTTGTGCGGTAACACCTCTAAAATTAGCAGGGAGAGAAAACTAGCAATATTCAGGAGGAATTTTCTCTTCACACCACACTTTACATTTTTAGAGGTACACGTTTCCTCTTTAACAGAAATCAGAAATTGTGTTTCTTTATAATTCATACTACATTATGAATGATTAAATTGTTCTTAAAAGATACAGAAATGTTCATAAGCTTTTTTGGGAGGAGGGTACTTATTCATGTTATCCTATTTTTGGTGTGGGAGGGATCTAAGGATTCATTTCTCAGGATTACAATAAGAATGCATGCACCATTTAAACAGCCCACTGAACATTTCGCTGTCTCAATTTCTAACCTCCAAAGTCTTTATTACTTTCTAGTTTTTCTTTCTATATAAGAATAATATAATTTACATCATAGCCTTTGTTGATGGGAATGTAAATTGCTACAGCCACTATGGAAACCAGATAAAAAAATTAAACACAGAACTACCATATGGCACAGCAATTCCACTTCTGTATATTTATCCAAAGGTAAGGAAATCGTTATCTCAAAGAGATATCTGCATCCCCATGTTCACTGCAGCATTCCTTACAACAGTCAAGATACGGAAACAATCGAAGTGTTCATCAAGGGATGAATGGATAAAGAAAATGTGTATACAAATGATGTCATTTTCAGCCAGAAGAAAGAAGAAAAGCCTTGCATCTGTGACAATGTGGATAGACCAGGAGGGCGTTAAGCTAAGTGAAGGAAGTCGTACAGAATGAGACAAATGGTTGCACAAATATGTGGAAGCCAACAACACGAAATGAAATGAAACAAAAAGAGCAAAACAGAGCAACACTCCACGAAACATAGAAAGGGTGGTGGTTGCCATGGTAGGTGGGGGGCTTGGCAGGGTAGGTAAAATGGGTGACGTGGGTGGGGAGGTACGGACTTCAGGTTGTGGAATGACTCGGTCATGGGGGTGTGACCTGCAGCATGGGACTCTGGGTCGTAGTATTGTCAGTGCATATTTGAAGTTGCTGGGAGAGCAGATCTTGAAAGTTCTCAACACAAGAAGGTTTTTTGGTTTGCTTTGGTTTTTTATTTTTGGTAATTTTCATGGATGACAGATGGTGACTACACTTATTGTGGTGATCGTTTCACAGTGCATATATGTGCAGAATAATTTCATTGTGTGTCTGAAATTAATACAATGTATGACAATTACATATCAATTAGAGGGGGAAAAATTTTAAAACGTAGCCACAAGCCCAGCTATGGAGAGAAGTGGACGGGGACTGAGGCTAGCAGGGGAGAAGATAGACTTCCCCTGGCTACAAATCAATGAATCCAACCGCACCCAAAACATGAGGTCTCCTGGCATCATTTTCCAAAGGAACCCAGCTCAGTCTGAGTGCCTGCATCCACTTCCAACTCCGCTCATCTGCTGACATTTGCCTATAGTCCTCAACCCCATCCCATCTCTTCAGGGGCCTGGGGGATCTCAGTACTATCCACAGTGCACTGAGGAAGTCCCCTACCCATTCCGTGACTTCCATTGTCTCACTTTCTTACCTTCTGCAAATGGCAGGCATGAGGAGCTTGGTTCTCCATATGCATACCCAAAGGAAAGCTTCCCCACCACCTCACCTCTCAGAGACAGTGAAAGGAGGAATGAGGAGGTATTTGCAACGCCCCCCACATGCACCCATTTGCAGAGGGAGGGAGAGTTGCTATACATGTATTAAGAAGACTCCCTGCCCCCAGCCAAAGACACTCTGGGAACTTCATGACTGAGTGTGGCACGTGGCTATCTTTTGACTATTCTACTTACTTGGCTTCTGATTTCCTTTTCTTAGGTGAGCCTTTCTCCCTCATAAATCTTTATGTCTGAAAAGAAAAGAAAGAAAGGAAAAGAAAGAAAGGAAATAGACCTCTTAGAACATAATACAAATACAGACGTTTACTCTGTGTCTTTGAACCCTTAGCTGAGGGCAGTTATGTTGGAGGCTGATAAGGGAAAACTGACAGCAAAACAAGGATAAAGGTTCATCTATAAACACATTAAACACATGATGATATACAAAGAGGTGTAAGTCGTCGAGTATCTTAGCTTAATTACATTCATTTGCAAGTCTGTATCTGTGCCTGTCCTAAAATTCCAGGCCAGAGACAAAGAGGCAGTGAGTAGAGCCAGGAGCTCCTGAGCCATCTGAACCTCCTTGGAACCACCAGCCCTACACCCTTCGGGACAGGGAACAAGAGATGCAGACTATAGGAAAGGGGAGCACAGGATGGAGGAGATAGTACAAGAGGGTGAAGTGCAGAAGGGAGAGGAGAAAAATACAAGGGTGGAAAGGGAAGAAGAAAGTGTTCTCCAGGGCGCCTGGGTGGCTCAGTCAGTGAAGCATTCAGCTCAGGTCATAATCCCAGGGTCCTGGAACCAAGTCCCACCGTGGGCTCCCGGTTTAGTGGGGTGTCTGCTCCTCCTTGTCCCCCGGCCCCCTACTTGTGCTCTTTCTCTCTTGCTCACTTTCTCTCTCTCAAATAAATAAATAAAATCTTAAAAAAAAAAAAAGGAAGAAAAGTAAAGAAAGAGTTTTCCACTTAAGGTGGAGAGATAGCACCAGCCTGTGGAAGGTCAGCAGATGCTCCCTCCTGACTCCCCCTGGAGAAAGGAATATGCCACTTCACCACTCTGAGGCTGGAGGCTCTGTGATCCTTTCAGGCTGTGTCTGGCTACCTTCCATTTCAACCAAAACTCCCATTTACCCCTGCACATTTTATGCCTGGAAATCCAGGCAGGATAAGGTCTGATTAGTCTCAGACTGCCGTGGGGGCTATCCACTCTCCATTCCACATTCCACTCTCCTGCTTACTTAGGAGTCAGGGACTGGGAGTCAGGGACTGGGAAGGGGTTCATTTCCTTCTCCTGCCTCTCCCAAGAAAGAGGTTTTTAGTTACCGATGCCAGGTCTTCCCCCACTCCTTCAACTCGTCTATCACCTCAGATATGTGTCGTAATTTAACAGTTAAAAATTTTTCCTTGTAAATTATTATGACAATAATTATAGACAAGGGGAAAAGAATTTCCAGCATTAAACTTTCATTCCAATATATTCAAGAGTCCTCCAACATTCAGAGTAATTAAAATCTGAAAATGATTTGCTTGGACACTCATGACCACTACATAATTAAAGGTATTTATTTATTTATTTATTCATTTCACAGAGAGAAACACAGTCACAGAGGGAACACAAGCAGAGGGCATGGGAGAAGGAGAAGCAGGCTTCCCACTGAGCAGGGAGCCCAATAGAGGGATCGATCCCAGGACCTTGGGATCATGACCTGAGCTGAAGGCAGATGCTTAATGGCTGAGCCACCCCGGCACTCCAGAGGTATTTATTTAAAAGCCAAAACAAGTGATCAGTAGAGATTGATAATTAATTAATTTGACAAATATTGTCTTCTTTGTTTCTTAAGTCCCACTACAGTTCTGAGCTATGCTAACTATATAGTCAGTGATATTTTTTTGCAGAAACTTTTTTTAACTGATTTCCTGAGCTCTAATGACCTTCATGACATTTTCATTCCACTTAAGTGTTCTCAGGGAGCTGTCCCACCAATAGGCTTGCTCATGAACATAATTAGGCGGAGAGTCGGACTTGTCATCTTCTAAAGATCTAAACTGATGAATTTAGACGATATCCCATATTTCTTTGACTCCAGGAGCCTAACCATGATCTTGTACTTGCACACGTCTCCCCATCTCGACACTGGATTCCATGGCTGGTTCTTTCTCCTACTTAATTTCTTCACTCCCTCCCCCAACTCCTTTGTCCATGTCACCTTCCATCTCCACCTCAATTACAGGATGCCCTCTTCCCTAGACTGGGATATTTTCACTGTTCTTAAATTCAGGAAACTGAATACAACTTAAATATACCAAACAGAGAACCTTAAATTAGGTTGTCAGTTAGAATCCCCAGCAAGACTTATTTCAAAGAAGTTACCTAGTGCCATGTGCTTATGCCTTCATGGTGATTACTCTGACTTCCCAAGTGTCTCTGCATGACACCTGCCCTTCTCTTGAGGTTAGAACTTTGTTTGGGTCTTAATTTTATTGACCTAGGAACTGACACGTAAATCCCCAAACTCTTTTCACCTTTTCTCCCAACAGAGTGATAGACCAAGAACAGATCTGATGGCCTGCCAGATGGTCCTCAACTCTTGGGGTGAAAATATACATTAAAACTGTCCCATGGCATCACTATAACTTCCATTTGTGCAATCTCATTATCTTTTAATGTCTCGTACTTTGCCCACTACGTGGCCTCTCAGAAGACCCATCCGTCAGTAACACATGCCAACTTCCCAGTCTTCAAACTATGCTTTTATAACACATTTCCATATTACACATTCAAAAATATGTATTTAAGTTGTCTCAAGTCTGTCAGAGAAATGGAATGTTGAATATCTTTCCCTGATAGTCCTGTACTAGAAAGGGTGCTGGGAAGATGACAGCCCACAGTTCCAGACAACTTTAGGATGTCTTCCATAACAAAAACCTTTGGTCTGGATGAATTCAAGTAGGAGTTTCAACGTCATTAAAGGATGCTCAATCTCCTATTTCAGTGTCTTCTTGTTTTTTAAAAGGTTGGTGGTTTTGTTCAAAAACACATTAGAAAAATTCTCCAAATTTCATGAGAAAAACCAGAAGAGGAAGCTGATGTTAATTCTTAGTTTTATTAAGAGTGTCAATTTAGATTACAAGAGTGTGGTTTATGAGGATTTCCCCACAAATTCAAGTAAAAGAATCTAGGAAACACAGATACATAACACAGGATGAAAGATGAGAGAATCTTTTATGTTCCAAACATATAGTATTGTAGGAAAAATAACATGTTACTTCAAAGGACACTGTTATTTATTTTCCTGAAGTAACAAGTATATGAGAACTTCAACCATTTTATGTATGATAAACTTAGGAAGGTTGTTATTTAGGTTTAGGTGGCATTCTGCTGGCCAAGATGTTATTTGAATTTATATTTTTAGTAATCTCATCACATAGTATTATAGAGAATAAATTCTGAAATATGAAATTCACAAGAGGTTACCAAAATCAACTTCTATATTATGATTCTACATTTGAGGAAAGTATTTCAGTTAGTAAGCATCACATTGATTTTTACCTAAGCCTACAATTCGATACTATAAATCAGGAAATATTCTTAAAATTGAAGAACTAAGTCTTAGGAAGTAAATGTATATTATTTTATCCAGAATATTTAGAAAAGAATTGGAATTTGCAATAAAATTTTTATATTTCAGTGTATTCAATATGAATAAAGTATACACATGCTATTTTAACAGAAAATAAATAAAATTGTCCTTTATTTTAAATAAGGCAAATTTAGTAACCATATAATGTCCTCTACTTTTATATACAAACAAGAGCCATGAATCAGATTACTTAAAATACAGAACATATAAATTCTCAAGGGCACTGGAGTAATTCAATGCTGTATGGGATTAGCTTTTTGAGAATGTGTTGTATAGTCCCTAAGGGTCCCATACCTCACTAAATTCAAATTCCTAATGCTCTCATTTCAATTTTGTCAGACATAATAATAGACCCTAAGCTAGGAATATGTTATTTAGAGCCATATATAAATATAAAAGCATACCAATGTGCTGTAAATTATAGATGTATTGTATAGGCAGAAAATGTTTTCACCTTTAATATAAAACATAATTGAAAGGCAGTATTTATATACGGTAATCCAAAGAGGAGGAAGAAGAACTTATTTTCTGGAAAGGAACAGAAATCGTTTCCTTTTGTTTCCTAAACGAAGGTCAAATATGATTCTCCTTCTTGTGCTGGGCAATCAACACCTACGTTATGCCTTTGCCTTTGAAAAAGCAGTTCTGTCTCTGGGTCCTTGTAGGCATTTTTCTCTCATTCCTCCATCTTAGTTGGCAGATTTTCAGGAAATCAAAATTAATAAATGGGGTGGATTTTTAACTTTTTTATTATCAACAAATCCCCTTATTATTATTTTGTCTCACTCAGAGAGAGTGAGAAATATATATATAATGTTTGGTAAGATTTCCTGCCTAGCAACAACTGTAAGAAATAATAACATGCTATTATGGATTGAGTTTGACCTTCAGAGTGTGTTAGAATTGCACTTGACTTCTAACTTGGCCCTTTGATGCCTTAGTAAGTTTTAGCAAGTTGATTAAGCTACTGGATTTTCAGCTCAATCTATTGCTGCCGTTCACCTCTACTATGTAGATCATGGTGGTCTCGGAATTAGGTACAAGATAGCTGCTATTGTCAGCTGCAAACTTTTCTTATTTGTTTTTCCTCTTTTAAATTCATACCTTTCTGCAAAACTGAAATTCCAATAACTATATTTCTGGTGTTAATAATTTTTTTCCCATTCCAGAAACAGCAGAGAGATTGCACATCTTATTTATCTCTGGTGATCTTATTGTAAGAGATTTCCTATTCCCATTGTTTATAAAATGTTGTTATAAGTATTCCAGATCAATTTTTTTATAAACGTGTTTGTAGTGGTGGATGATCTCCTATCACTATCCAATGTTCACTCACAGGGCTGGGCAGGACATGCACGGTCCTTCCATTGCTCCTTTCTAACAACTTGGTGAACTCTAACTGGGGACTCCTGTTCTGGGATTCTTAGAACAAATACCAATGTCTTTTTTGGATTTGGAAGCAGTGTCCAACATCTCCTCTGACTTGGGATGAGTTTCTGTTTATTCTTCTACTTTCTGAGCCTCTCAGGGTTCATTAGTGTTCAACTCTGGCACCATTTTTTTCTTTTTCTTTTCTTCAGAGTGAGAATGGGGATGGTCAGAGTCCCCTTACACTTACATTCTGTGAAAAATACTTAGCTCAGGAAACCAGGGCAGGAGGCTCAAGTGAACACACTGGTCATTAGCCTAGAACATCCAATTTATGAACACTTTCTTATTGCCTTTTTTACTTTATAATGATGCTTGTTCAATGAAGAATAGTTGGAAATTATAATAAATCTCAAAGGAAGATATTATCCATATCTCAATCTCCAAAGTGTTATTTGTTAATGTGTTTGATTTTTCATTTCATTCTTTTCTAATGTGTATGTGTATAATTTTTAGGAAATGAAAGGTTATTAAAATTATTGGTTACTATTTTTATTGAATAATTTTCATGACCTGCTTACCACATCAATAAACAGATCTTTGGCTGTGGATAATAGTCAGATGCAGTGATGGTATTTTATTATATAAAATGTATACAACAAAATGTATAATTCAATAAATATTTTCAAAGGGCAGATGGCTTTTCCCCTCACATAACAAAAAAGGTAATGAAAAATTGGTATTTAAAATAATAAAAATATATCATTCATAGTAAGAACCAAAAATTACAAACCACTATGTACAGGATCTATTTGTGGAAAAATAAAATAACTCTGGTGGAAGAAATCAAAGAAAATCTAAATAAATGAAGAGGTACTCAATGCTCATAGATTAGATGGTTTGGTATTATTTAGACTTCATTCTTTTCCAACCTGATCTATTTATTGAATGCAACCCCAATTAAAAGCCCACTTTTTTTGCAGTTTTTAATTTAAAAAAAAAGTTTATTTATGAAGGCAAAAGACCTAGAATATCCAACACAATTTAAAAAAAAAGAAGAAGAAAAAGAAGGAAAACAAAGTTGGAGGGTTCACAATACCCTATTTTAAGACTTGTTGTAAAGCTGTGGTAGTCTTGTTTTCTCAAGCCACTCTCCAACATAAGGAACCAGGGTTCTTTGGAGAAACGACTGAATCATGACTAGGATAGGAAATAGAAAAGATGGTTCTGGAGTATCTGGCAGTATGCCTCCAAACTGTAAAGGTTAGCAAAAATGAGAAAATCTGGGAAACTGTTACAGTCAAGGAGAGCCCAAAAGTAATGACTAGATGTAATGTGATATTCTGAATGGGGTTCTGTAAGGGAAGCAAAGAACTTTAGGGAAAAACTAAGGACATAAGAATGAAAAATGGATCTTAGTTATTTAGTTATTAATAATGTATCAACATTTGTTCCTTAATCCAAAGACAAATATAACACACTAATGTAAGGTATTGGTAATAGGGGAAAATAGATACAAAGTATACTGGAACTTTGCTTTCTTCATCCTCTTAAAAAGACAATAATCCCATCACGAGGACTCCGACCTTAGGACCTCATCTAAACCTAATTATCTCCCAAGAACTCTACCTCTACCTCTTAATATGGTCACATTGTGGAACAGGACTTCCACCTATGAGTTTTGTAGACACAGTTCAGTCCCTAGCAGGGAATGAAAAAAAGAGGTGCTAGTTTGATAGAGGTTCAGGAAATTCTTTTGTTAGGAGGTGATATATGAGTGAAGTGTGGCTATCTTGGAAAAGAGCATTTAATCAGATTGAATTTTTCTGTCTTCCCTTCATTCCCTCGGCCCTTTCCATCCTATCTCTGCTGATGAGCTTTTGTGCTTATTAACCCTGACTGAATTTCTCCTCCATTAGCTCATTCGTTCTTACCTGCAATTCTCAGCTCAAATATTACTTCTGCAGAAAGACTATATTTGAAGTGTAGCTAATGTGGACCCTGAGAATTGCGATATACTTTATCATCCTGTTCTTGCTTTCATGGAATCTATCAGAATTTTTAATTATGTTGCTCATTTGTTTAGTTGTTACATCTATCTCTTGGGTTAGACACAATTCGTATGAGCACAAAGAACTTGTTTGCCTCATTTATGAAGGTATTCCCAGGACCTTTTAAAGTGTGTATCATGTGAAGGAGAGGTACTCCATAAATGTCTCCTGAGTAAAGGAATATTATTTCTTGTGATATTGTACCATAAGAAGGAAGTTCTGCATATTTTTATTTCTGTATTTGTGGCCCATTGAAAAGATCCATCCTATATTAGATGTCTTGTATTGCTTGACTGATTAATGGTAATTTCTACATCTTCCCCTGGATGCTCTCTCTTTTTAAACGAATGTCTAAATGTAATTACTTCAAATATTTATTCGATAGTCCTATTTTTTTATTTTTTAAGTAAAAGGGCTTCTTTATATTTTCTATGTTGTCTAATATTACTGTCAATTCAAGTAATTTGAATTGTCATTTAATTAGTGATAGCTATACTTATTCTCTTAACATGACTTTTGGTCCTTATGCTACAACATACCTCCTTATAAACATTTTCTCTAGAAGAGATTTTTTTCTTTACCCCTAAAATTTAAAAAATATTCTTTCCTGTATCTTCTTGAAAAAAAAATTCAAATCATCTTCTAAAAGCATAATTTATCAGCAGACTTCCTTGTACTGGAACACAACGTTCTACCCACACATATACTGCTTTCAAGAAGTAAAAGGAAATATTTATAAAATGTGATGAGAAAGTGAAATATGCACGCATGTATGTTGAATGTGTATTTGTACATTTACAAATAAATTTTTATGTGTATTTTTTATCAATATATATCTCTATGTCTATCTACTCTATAATATAAATAATGATATTGGAAATAGAGAATGGCATTTTATCTATTTGCTTATCTGTAGAGCCTTGTAGGTTTTTCACTGTGGAATAAAGTAAGAATTACTTACCTTACAAAGGTATAAAATACATGAATCTTCAACAAAGATAAGATTAATATTGGATCTAGTTATGTTTTACTATATATATTTGTGACTATAATATTATTTTAGCATAGTCTGCCAGAAATTTAGAAACTCTTGTCTCATGTTACCTAAACCAAATATTTCTTTTTTTTTTAAACCAAATATTCCATAAATGTGTAAAACTTAGTGAGGAAGGGCCAAGACTACATAATGAGTAGTAATAAAATTGAGTCTAAAATTATACTACCAGTACTGCCACAAATTTAAAAGCCATATGCTCATGGAAACTGGAAAAAAAGAAAAGAAAGCTGTAATGGAATCAGTAAGATTCAAATATTGCTTTAAGAAAGAAGTAAACAATGAAAATAACAACAGAAGTGACAAAAAGTCTCAGCAACAAATAGTATTAAGTGCTTTTTAGATGACAGATATAATTCTACCTACTCTCCATATGTCATAATGTTTTGTAATTCTTCCAACAAAACTGAGATTTATAGTGTCACCATATTATTTTCTAAAAAATAAAAACGACCCTGAGGGGGCACCTGGGTGGCTCAGTGGGTTAAAGCCTCTGCCTTCGGCTCAGGTCATGATCTTAGGGTCCTGGGATCGAGCCCCGCATCGGGCTCTCTGCTCAGCAGAGAGCCTGCTTCCTCCTCTCTCTCTCTGCCTGCCTCTCTGCCTAAATGTGATCTCTGTCTGTCAAATAAATAAATAAAATCTTTAAAAAAAAAAAAAAAAAGACCCTGAGAGTTAAGTAAAAATGCCCAAGATAAGATACTAATGCCATAGATAGTAATACTTAAGTCCGAATAATGTGATTCTAGTGCTATTAAAGCCTTGCACATGATATGTTTCATTAAACATTTTCATTTTTTACTGACATATGTAATATATACATAAATCATAAATACACACAAAGTCAACAAACTCTTAAAACAACCAGAAATAAAGTGGACAGTTACTAGCACTCCAGGAGTTGTCTTCAGTTCTTTTCTAAATTATTCTCCTTTCTCTCAAAACATAACCAACTAACCTGACTTCAAACAAAATAGCTTAGTTTTGACTTTATATGTTGACTTGCACAGTGCTTATTTCTTTCTGGCCAAGTTCTTTCATTCTTTCCCCATTTTTGTGTGTATCAGTAATTTGCTCATTTCCATTGTTGTGTCACAGCCCTCCACCATGCCTCTTATCCCAGTTTATTCATTCCATTCACTATGGATGGACATAAGTATTGGGGATATTATCATTAGTACTGCTATGAGCATTTTGTAATATGCCTTTGAATCATATATATATATATATATATATATATATATATACACACATGGGGGGGTATGTGCCCATGAGTGGAACTGACAGATGATTCACATGTAGATATTCAATATGATAGATCATGCCAAATAGATTTCTAAGTGTCAAGATTTACATTACGGACAGCAGTGTTTCTTGCATCCTCACAAACACACGACACTGTGAGGCTACTTAATCTTAGGAAATTTGGTGGATAACTAGTGGCATCTTATTGTGGTTTTAATTTGTATTTCCATGTTGGCTAATGAGATTGAATATCTTCCCACATATTTGTTGGCAACTTGCATATTCTTTCTGTGACATGTCTGCTCTAGTCTTTGCTTTAATTTTAGTTGGGCTCTTTTCTTTTTATCAATTTTTAAAGTTCTCTATATATTCTGAATCTGAATCTTTGTATGCTATAAATATTACAACATTAAGTTCACTAGTCTTTAAGTTTTCTTTTACTCTTTTAAAGCAGTGTTTCGATGAACAGAAATCTTTAATTTTAAGTGTTTATGGTTAGCATTTTTTGAGTCTTTTTATTTTTAAAAGATACTTTTTTAAGAGGAGTTTTAGGTTCATAGCAAAATTGAGTGGAAACTACAGAGAGTATGCATATACCCTTTATCTACACACATGTGTGCACGTGCCTACACAAACACACACACACACACACCCCTCCCCAACCATTAACATCCTGCATCAGAATGTCACATTTGTTATAGTCAATGAACTTACATTGACACATCCCTCTCACTCAAAATCCTGATTCCTGTATGACATTCTGGGAAAGGTAAAACTAGGGAGACAGTAAAAAGACCAGTAGTTTTGTGGGGTAGGGAAGAAAGGAAGAATGAATAGGATGAATAGGATGCTGTTCTCTAACAGAGGATTTTTAGGGTAGAGGTTTTTGAATCTTGTTTGAGTGTTTGAAAAAATTTCTATTCAGTTTCTCTACCTTTTTTTTTTTTTTTTTAAAGATTTTATTTATTTGACAGACAGGGATCACAAGCAGGCAGAAAGGCAGGCAGAGAGGCAGGCAGAGACAGAAGGGGAAGCAGGCTCCCTGCTGAGCAGAGAGCACAATGAGGGGCTGGATCCCAGGACCCTGGGATCATGACCTGAGCTGAGGGCAGAGCGTTAACCCACTGAGCCACCCAGGTGCTCCTCTCTACCTGTTTTTTAATTGGATGCTTTTTACTATTGGTTTGTATCGTTTATCTGCTTTAGATATTGGCCTCTTATTAGATATATGCAAATTTGTGCAAACACAATGGAAAACAGTATGGAGATTCCTTATAAAATAAAAAGTAGAATGCCTACATGATACAGCAATCCCATACTTAAAGGAAGTAAAATCAGAATTTCAAAAATACATATGCACTCCCATGTGCACTGCCTCATTATTGACAATATCCAAGATACGGAAACAACCTGTTTACAACATGAATGGGCCTTAAAGGATGTTATGCCCAGTGAAATAAGTCAGACAGAGAAAGAAATACTGCAGGGACCTACTTATATGTTGAACCTTAAAAAGCTGAATCCATAGATACCCAATGGAAGTGTGGTTATCATGGCAGGGTAATAGGAGAAATGGGAAAATGTTGGTTAAAGGTATAAACTTCCAGTTGTAAGATGAACACATTTTTGGGATCTGTGTACAGAATGGTGATGATAGTTAATCATACTGTATCATATACTTAAAAGTTGCTAAGACAGTAGATCTTAAATATTCTCACAAAAACCAAAGAAAAAATGAACTGATAGTTATGTTGAGGTGATTGATATGTTAGCTGACACTGTAGTGATATCATGTTACAATATCTATGTGTATCATATCAACATGTTGTACACTTTAAACATACACAATGTTTTATGTTACTTTTGTCTCAATGAATCTAGAAGAAAACAAACAAAAAAAAAATGGGTCTCATTATACTGGTGAGTACTTCCAGTATAAAAATGAATAGACATATGATAGTAGATATCAATCTAACCTCAGGATTTTGGCTTTTGTAAATCTTTTGTAAATTTTATAATTTTTTTATATTTCTGAGATAGTTATATATGTCTCCTGAAATATTATTTTAATAAAATAAATTACTTTGACTAGTCATTTTTTAAATATAAAAGCAACCCTGTATTCATGGATAAATCCAAATTGGCAATCGTGTATTTTTAAATATTAATTTAAGTATTGTGGTAATTTAAACTAAGAATATGAATCATCTAAGAATATGTTCTCATCTATGTGAACATATCTGTATGTTTATTTATCTTTATGAAATATTTATAGAGAAATTTTTGGAATAACATTCATGGACTATGAGAAATGCTTCATTCTCCAAGATTAAGTATTTAGTGAGTATTTAATTTCAACTTTAATGATTATTTTCAATTGCTTGATCTTTTCTAAAGTAGTGATATAGTTTTATTCAAAATAAATTTTTGTTTTCAGTTTAAGGCATACCTTGAACTGGTGTTTTCTTCTACTCTGAGCTCTAACCAAGCTCCCTGTTCTTTTCTGAATGAAGCTCTCTGGACATACATTTACTGTGATATGCGTGGCAATATTTTGACTTTATTTTCTGTGTGCTTTCTCTTCTACTAAATGGTGAGACTCTCAATAAATAAATAGGGCAGCCTTTCAAAGGGGAAAACCTTGGAGATTTTCATAGTCCCTAATATTTTGATTCAATACATTTATTGAAATGACACAAAACTTAAAAAAGAGAGGCCAACAATCTCAAACATAGGCAGATGAAATTCAGCTGGGGAACTATTAAAAATCCCAATGCTCAGGCCACACCTTAGGCTGATTAACCCAAATTCTGGAGGAAAGAGCAAGACAGCCATATCTTTAAAGCTCTTGAAGTGAGTCCAATGTGAGGTCCAGAATGAGACACAAGTGGACAGAAAATCTACTGAAATATCTGATATATATATTTTTCTTTTTATCTAGAGGGGCATCATCTTCCAGTAGTTTCTAATGAACCTTTAGAAAGTGATACATTTTGTTCTGTGAATAGTCTTTTTCTTCTTCTTCTGAACACAATACAAATTAAACATAAATATTTTAATATAAAATTGTGCATATTATTTGTGTTCACAGGAAAAAAGACAACATTGAGAAGTACAAAATATAATAGACTCAAGTAGAAGGACAAGGGATACAGGTTGTCAAAATGTATAGTCATGTCTGAGGAAGTTTGGTTGAATTTGGTCTAGAACAATTCCTTGCTAATGCCTAAGGGATATCAGAATTCAAGAAATAAATTAATTCTAACTAAAATTTATATAAGTCTCAGTAAATACCTTAATTCTACTTTAAAAATTTACCTTAAGGATATTCAGAGGGAATAGAAATAACAACAATAGTAATAGGTATTTAGTGAAGATTTATTTTCTATCAGGGACTATGCTGAAGGCTTATACATATTTTAATTCAATTCTCACAAAACCTTTTGAAGCAGTTATTATAATCTACGTTTATAGACAATCAAAAAAGTTTCAGAGTTTATGTAATTTATGTAGTGTAACACAACCTATAATTGGCATTAAAAGAACTGAATGTTCATCTGTGTCCAGAACTTATCCACAATCAGCTCATTTTCTTCCATCTTAAGTCACTTGTGATGGTGAATCATAATGTAAATGAATGCATTGTTCATTTATTTTAATAAACCATTTTAGTAAGGAAGAAACATACTTTCCTTCTATCAGTGAGCCCTAACAATTAGCCAAACTAAATTTGGAACAGAAGTTTACCAGGGAAGCATGGAACCATTAGGAATATGTTAAAAAAAAAAAAAAAAGAATATATTTTTTTCAATTCTTATTGATTGCAAAATAGATTCTCTTTTTAGCAGACTATAGAACTTAAAAAGCTCTATGTAAATTAATGAAAATTTTCCATAAAGCTTATTGAAAAAAGAGTCATCCCTTCCCATCCTACTCCTCCCAGTTCCCTTTGGCTACACAGAGGTATGCCTCAAGCAGGCTTAAATCTTGAGTCTACTGTGCCATGGCTTCTGGAACACCGACCAACACTCTAACCACAAGATTGGGTGATGGCTGTTTATGCATGAGTTATTTGCACCTGGCTATGGCAAGGAGAATGCCATTTATTTTTGGCATTGTCACAGCTCTTGGTTCATAAGAAAAATTCAATAAACATTGAATTTATTGGAATTTTTGTGGCTTGAAATTAATTGACTTAACTTGCATTAAATCCTGAGGCTGTTTCATTTGTTAATGAAATTGTGTATGAATTTCTTAATAAGAGGAAATACATTAAGGCCATGCTTAATGAATGGGATGTAATAACTATAATATTTGTTTTATTCAATTTCTGCTCTTTGGCTGTACTTTCCAAAAATAAAATTTATTGGTAAAACTATCCCTCATATAACTAATCCATTACTAAAAGGATTTTATAGACTTTCTTCTTTTTAAGTTATGTTTTAAAAATTTTTATATTTTTTAATCCTTTAACATTTTTTTAAGTAATCTCTGCACCTAACGTAAGGCTCAAACTCATGACTCAGAGATCAAGAGTTGTTGCTCCATCAACTGAGCTAGGCAGGCACCCCTATGTTTATTTTGTTAATGGAAATGTTTAGGGATTCTTTCACATAATTTTATTTGGCACTTGTACTTTAAACATAAGACTCGCTATTTTTTTTTTACGTTTATAATAATAGAATGAAACTTTGTGACCATCAGGGAAGCACTTTTTAAACAGCATATGATAATGCAGGAGATTTAATTAAATACCAAGTAATCAATAATAATCATTTAATATTAAAACCTTCAGACAGGGCGCCTGGGTGGCTCAGTGGGTTAAGCCGCTGCCTTCGGCTCAGGTCATGATCTCAGGGTCCTGGGATCGAGTCCCGCATCGGGCTCTCTGCTCAGCAGGGAGCCTGCTTCCCTCTATCTCTCTCTCTGCCTTCCTTTCCATCTACTTGTGATCTCTCTCTGTCAAATAAATAAATAAAATCTTTAATGCGTCCCTGTCCTTTCACTAGTAGATAGACACAAAGCATCTAGTTCCAAGAGTTGTGTTTAAATTAAGTAAAAGTAGAAATATTTACTTGGATTTCCATCACCTCTCACATCCCTGCAGACTGCCTTGAAGCACCTTAATGAACTCTAATGCTCACCTATCCAGACGCAAAAGCACAAATTAAGAGGATTTCCAACAGCATTATGATTTCCAATAAGATGTTTTGAAAGTTTTCCAAGTCCATTTGAAATTCCCAGAGCAATGGGGGACGCTAGTTAGAATGCAGTACAAAAATAGTTGCACACACTCCTTTGTGTAGTCCCTCAATGTGGGCATTGTCTCTGGCCTCCACTCCCTGACTGTTTTGGTTCCAAAACTTTCATGTTAATGGAAACATTAGTATTCAGTTTCCTTCACTAAAAACCCAGTCATCTCCATTCTATCTCTTTTTTAAACTGTTTTCTAATTTTTATTTTATTTTATTTTATTGTTATTTTCGGTATTGAAGTATAGTTGACACAAAATGTTACGTTAGTTTCAGGTGTCTCCATTCTATCTTAAGACCAATATTTTTGGATGATGGATCTGTTACCAAAACTTCTGGGACTATTAGTTTCATCAAGTTAACCCTGGTAAACTCCTGTTGGGATATTGTGTCTCTAAAATCAGACCATAAGCTAGAGAATATGTAAAAGGAACCCAGTAGTTTTCTAAATTGACTCAAGACAATTTGCATATGTTCAGAAGTGATGGAAATCCAAGTAAATATTTCTGCCACTTTTCTTTAATGTAAGTGTAATTCTTGGATATAGATGATTTTTGTCTATCGACCGGGTTTGTGATACAGGATAGTTGATACTTATATTTCTAATTGTTATGTTTATTTGTGGCCAACAGAAAGCTCTAGGGTTGAAATGTCTGAGAAGTTTCATATTCAATGATTATCCTGGATTACTTTGCATTTAATTAAGTTGTCAGCATCATCATATAAATTATTTAAACAGAAAAATGTACCTCTGATGATCATGAAGTCCTGCCTTCTTACATGATAAGTTTCCTCTTTGAACCTCAAAATGTAAAAAATTAATCCATTATGTATATAAAGTGAAGGTGAAGTACAAAGGAAGGAGGGAATGGGATTAGGAGAAATCTGAATTCTTTGAATGAATACTGTTTGCCTGTGTTTTGCATAAATCATGAAGTTTCTCCAAGTTTGATATGGTTGCATTTCCAAAGGCACATAACAATGCACAGAAAAAATACATGATTTACTCAAGATCACATACCTAACAAGTGAATGAAATGGAATTTTTATGCATAGCTCTTCAATTTAAATCCTACCCCTTTCTGTATATGGTATTTTCTTAGTGTCTTTGATAGGAGACATAGAAATAAATAACTATTTAGGGTTAGGCATAAGTGTAAGCATGATCAAATTAGACATGGAAGATAGAATTGAAATTAAAAAAGGTGTTTTTTTAAGACTTGTTTTTATTTCTTTTTCAACAGTGCCATCTTGTTTAGATTATCCATACACTTAGGTATTTTTTTTCCAAGTGAAAATCAATTTTCCTCTTCTGAAATGTGTCTTCTCTGGTGGAAAAAGCACTGGTCTATTTCACAGAAATCCAATATTCTAATATTGTGTAAACTTAAGTGTGATATTTTACCTCCTTGGTGAGCAATTACCTTTTTTTTTTTAAATGGGGGAAATAATTACTGTTCTGTCTACCTCACTGGTTTGTTATGAAGGACTCATGAGCTAATGCATATGAAAGCGCTCTAAAGCATCATAAATGTTGAATGCATGCAAGAGATATTTAATGCCATTTAATGAATCATTAGACCACAAGTCCCTCCAAAGAAAGAGATACAGTATTTTAGTTTATTTATTTTGAGCGCTGTGCAGCACACAGAAATTGACTAGTACAGCGAAGTTATTCCGGAGGAATTTACTGAATGAATTCCAAGCTAACTTTATATATACTTTATCAGGTGAGGAAGAATGCTACACACAGAATCTAATTCATCAGTAATCCTTACAACTACCTTGTGAGGCGATTGATGTTCATTCATTAAAATACAAATAGAGACAGAGGCTGAAAGCATCCAGCATCAAATTCATTATTTAAACATCAACCCAAGGTACAAAAATACAGCAATTTGCCTACAAAAGAGAGGGAAGAACTAACACTTCTGTATACAATAAAACATCACAGAAAAGAGTATCGATTCTCCAGCCAACCAACATGAAACCTGCCAGGATATCTCCTTGCATCTGGTCTCCTGGCTGCAGAAGGGAACCCAGGTGCAAAGCAGTCCTTGGCACAATCAGAGAGTAAGTTCGGAGGGTTGCGAGAGCCAATATGATATGACAGACAGGATACTAGGCCAAGTTTAGGAAATGTCACTTGAGATGGTATTGGAATGGTATTAAAACTTAGAGAGAAGTCACTTAAACCACTGAATTGAAGGGATGGGGAAGGAAGTTTCCTCTGGTGATTTTCATTCCCCATACTTCTGCTTAGCATTTTATTATATACAATGATGTATTCACAAAGTCCTTTATAGTACTGCCCCACAGTACTCATGTACACATGTATTTAGGTATTTTAAAATTTATTTTAGTGAGAGAGAGCACAAACAGGAGTGCGAGGGGTAGAGAGAAAGAGAGAGAGAGAGAGAGAGAATTCAAGCAGACTCCAAGCTGAGCCTGATACAAGGCTAGATCCCAGGACCCTGTGTTGATGACCTGAGTTGATGACCTGAGTGGAAGGCCTAACAGACTGAGCTTCCCAGGCAACCCCCATGTATTTAATTATTATTACATGATAAAAATTTTACATTCAAGTTCATTAATGTTCCAAACAGTTCCGTTGGAAATTTAAAAAATGAAAAGTCTACAAATTGTTCAGAGCTATTCCTGTAAAGACAGGGAGTTTTTTGGTTGTTTTTTTTTTTTTTTTTTTTTTGTGGTTTGTTTGTTTGTTTTTCTACCTTTTTCATGCCTGGCCATGGGTCTCACTTTGGCCCATGGGACATTAGTACCTCTGACCAAAGCACTTTGTTAAAAATGCTTGCAGGTTACGGCTGGCCCTCTGTTGTCTCTGGGGATTTTTCCATCATCATGTGTATGACCCTGAGCTAACCTGGAAGATGAGAGGCCATAAGAAGGGAGGCTCCCGCTTCCCCAGACAGCCAAGCTTAGGGCAGACATTCAAGAGCATTCCAGATCAACTACACCAAGGATAGCCAACTTAGACCAGAGAAACCATCCAGCTTACTCACAGAATAAGAGCTAATTAAATGATTGTTGTTTCGAGTCATTAACTTACAGGATGATTTACTCTGTGGCAATATTAATTGATAAAAGTTCTATATTTAAATTAAAAATTAACCTCGGTTATTGGATGAAACAGCTGAATTTCATGTTGTCCAAGTGACTTTCTCAATATCACCTAGCTAAAGAATGGAAACATTGAGGTTTAAAACCATATTTGTTTGAATCCATATGTTTTGATTAGTTCTTCACACACCACTGACTACAATCTGGCCCACCAATTGGTCCCAAGTGTGGCACAGAGCATTGAGTCTTTGTGACATCTTCTGTTAGTCATTACATCTGGAGCTCTCCCGTTCAACCTGAAGGCATACAGAACAATGAAAAGAATGGTACTGAGAGAGACAACAATGGTAATTAATAATACATAATAATACAAGTGCCATAATGAAATCATACCCAGTGTGCTATTGCTAAAACCTAGTGAATTTCAGAAAGTACCACGAAACCCCACTCGAATTTGTATTTAACCTACAATGCTTTTTTAACACTCAAAACTGATCCTGGAATGATGCATTGTGCAAAATGGAAAATAAAATTGACTCCTAGAGATTTTTAAAAGCAAAATAAAAATAAAGTGCTTTTTCATCCTGAGATATTGATGTAAACAGTCAGAGGCTATATTCCCTTTCTGCCCTGCTGGGTGGTAAGTGAAGCTCTGACGTAGAATTGATGGACATTTGCTGTTATTGACTGATGCCCCAACACTACTTTTACTAATTCAAGAGTTCCTATCACAGCAGACATCCAAACTTAATTAATGCTAGTGATCATGTATGACCATGGGTAAATGTACTGCCAACCTTCTCAACAGTTTTACCGCTAACTCAAACTGTTGGTGTGCCTTTGGATTGTCCTTTAAATTTTCTGGCTCTCAGCTTTATTTTGTGTTCAATACATATGTCATGGATCTTTAAAAGCTGTAAGTATCGAGACATTTGTACTTGTTTTATTAAAAACATAAACCTTTTATGATGAGTCTAACAGTAGCATAATGACCTAAAATCGGTTGCCTCAGAATGTTCCCTTTGATTTGTCAGAGAGTTTTTCTTTTTTTCTTTTAAGATTTTATTTAATTATTTGACAGACAGAGATCACAAGTAGGTGGAGAGAGACTGGGAGAAGCAGGCTTCTGCTGAGCAGAGAGCCTGATGTAGGGCTCTATCCCAGGACCCTGGAATCATGACCCGAGCCGAAGGCAGAGGCTTTAACCCACTGAGCCACCCAGGTACCCCTGTCAGAGAGTTTTTAAGTGAAGAGCCTTTCTAGTGCTTTGCTTTGCTCCTATGCCATCTGCTGTATCCCTTGGTGCCCATGCTTCTGCATCCTATAGATGCTGCCTCATTGCTCCCAACTCAGGAAAACTGCTGTCTCTAGTAGTCAAGAATGACTGAATAGATGATCTATACAAGCAAGTCAAAGAATTGCTTACAAATACCCCTAGAAACAACCACTTTTGCAACCCAAATTGGATCTCACGATCACAAAATTTCTTGCTCTTTCTCTGTCTCTCGACCTAAGCTGATGTGAGCAATTTAAGACCTGTCTCCACGAAGGCTGTGCTGCCAGGAAGGAGACTCAGTATGACCAGGTATACATACAGGTCATAGGAAGAGAGAAAGCATCTTTCTTTCCTTATGTCCTGCTTCAGAATCAAGCTCTCTACAGAGTGATTGACAGTTGAAACCTTGTTACTCAGAAAAACCTCATCGTGTTTCAAGGGCATGTGCCAGACACACAGATGGAAAGGCAATTTCAACACGTGACAGTACATTTCCTGCAGTTGGTTTTCCTTAATCTAAGGCACTGTCATGTGCAATGGCAAAGCTCAGTTCATACAATGCTGCACCAGGCACAGTGCATTTTCTTTTTACATCTGTCCTTCAGTATATATATAAAGGCTCTCCCATCCAAATCTGATTCCCTGCAAGCAACTGTTTGGGCAAGAACACACACACACACACACACACACACACACACACACATCGTAGAAATTTAACACCCTCACAAAGTTCCCCAATACAATCATTCTTAATGTTCGAAACATCATCATTTTTAGGCAAAAACAGTGTGTCCACCTTTCTATGGTATTAATCTTTTTATATATCCTTTTTATAGAAAGGCAGGAGGTAAAGAATTAGTGCCACTTATTTACTTAAATTTTCTATGCCTCAGTATATAACTCACGGGTTTGTTGTTAAGGACTTAATGAAACAAGGCATGCAAAACATGAAGTATTAGTGTCTTACATGTATCAGTTACTAATTTTTATATAAATTAAGTAAAATAATGAACAATTCACATTTTAAATTTTAATTATTATCTATTTTACAAGTCCTAAATTAATTAGCAACTTATTTATGGATACTTATTCAACATTTACTCTGGGCTATCCAGACAGAGTTGCTTTTATTATTTTTGGTGACATTTGCAATTTATGAGATGTGCAGTAATGTTTTCCTCTCATTTTTGTATTTCTTCAAGATGAATTATGGAGACAAAAATACTTATTTTAAAGTATACTTCTCTGAACAATAACTAAGTAGTTTGCTGATTTGTCTTGCACTTTAATCATATCTGATTACTTTCCTTACAAATATGTTCTTACGATTGTTGGCTGCAGATTCTAGGACAGATGTGGCCAACTTACTTGTCAACACAATTTTAGACTAAGCTTATATTTCAAATGTTTAATTGCTTATGAGGTTAGAAGGTGCCAAAAGAACACTATCGATTTCCAGATTGCAAATTGGAGGTGATAAATCTGGTGTCTGAAAAAAAAAAAAAAAACCTCTAAATTATGTAAATGTAACAGAGAAGCTGTAACATAAAATCAAGTTTTTAAAAATATCATTATACTCTTCACTGTATTTTCAGAACAAACCTAAAGTAAAGTCTTACAAATATATTGTGATAATATGACCAAATCTTTACTAACTTCAAGGCTTGGGTGCTCATTTTATGTGGCCTACATTCTTATATTATAAATCAATTTGACAATTACACAACAGATCCTAGATGTGATGTTATGAATAGAGGTATCTATCTCAATGGCTCCAAGTTTCACGGCACCTGAAAAAGTCACTTACCTTGAGTATTTTTACAAATGTGAATTTTAAGAATAATTTAATTGTCAAATTATGTCTTTAAGTATTTCACATGTAATTTGTAAGTAGTATTGTGATAAGATAAATCTATTAGGTTTTGGAGAAAAAAAGATTTATCTGTAATGTATAAGACTTTCATTAACTTGACAGTTTCCAACTGATAATTAATTTAGTGGTAATTGGCCACTAACTATAACCATAGGGAATGAAATCTTTGAGCAAAAATATAAACTGACATTTAATGAACTACTAATCTTTTCTTTATGCTTCAGTGTGGTTAAATCTTCACAACACCTCTATGTGGTTTATATTATTATCTATGTTACTGATTAAGAAACGGTGGCTCAGAATGTAAAGTGAATTTCCAAAGATCACACACACACACAAATACAATTTCTCTTTCTAGCAAAGTGACTTGCAAAATAACTTGATAACTCTCCTACTAAAAGTACCTCGGAACCCTCGATAAAATATAACAACTTCTTACAAACATATATAACCTTGCAGCAGGATATGAGGTAACCTCAGGAGGCCACAGAGAAACCAGGAGAATGCTGTAATCCTTCAAACAGATGCTACAATGTTCCTAGGAGGGTAATTGGCCATGAAATATCTTCAGTTATCCAGGACCTAAAATTTTTAGGACCAAGTTGATATGGTGATCCAGATTTTATTGTGATATACATGATGAGTTAAACTGAGACCTGTTTCTCAGTCCAGTGTCCTAGAAGTGCTACCATATCTCCAAATAGAAAATCTGGAAAAAAAAATCTGCCCACCATCCCTGGGAAATAACAAGGAAGCCAAAGTTAGTTCACAGCCAACTTAAGAATATATGTACATAAGCCAAAGACACACATATGATTTTTTATTACCAGCAATACCAAAAAACATCATAAAGTAGTGTAAAATTTTCCTTCAGACATTAAGATATACTAACCAAAATGCTCATTGCATTCTCTAAGTGCGCTTCTGACTTTCAAAAACCAAAACCAAAACCAAACATTCTCATCTGCAATATCATTTCTTCAAAATTCCAGATGCTTACCATCTTGACTCTTTATTAATGACCTTATTTCCTATTTCATAGGACAAATGAAATTTGTCATTTCATTGTCAGGGGAAGAAGCTGACCGACCCTGCATCCTGAACTTCTCACGGCCACACCTTCCTACTCACTTGAACTCACATCCATATATTCTGATTCCTTACACCCACTACTAAGGAATTATTCACTCATAACCAAGGGCCAATTCTCCAGTCACAACCTATATTCCAGGAGATCATCTATTTCTCATTTTCTCCCAAAGGTTATCAATCGAATAATTCTTCCTATCTCTTGCATTGTCAAGCTCCTCCTTTTTATTGTAATATTTGTAATTGCATACAATGTCCTGTAATGGCTCTATATAATCTCAGGAAAAATGTCTCATTCCATTTCATATTCCATCTGTTGCCCACTTCCTCCATTTATCTTTTCACGATAATACCTTTAGAGAATTGTTATTGATGACAACAATTCATTTCTTATAATTTGTCATCCTGCCAATATTTTTCTTTTTAAGAAACTAATGAGTGCTGAATTAGTAAATCAATTAGACAAATCTCAAAATCAGCCTTTTTGACTGAAGAAGAAAGTTTGACACATATGACAGATTTCTGTTTGAAGCATTATCTTCCTTAGTGATTCAGTTATTTATTTCTGTTTGGAGGGAACTCAAAATTCAGTGACTTAAAGCAAAGAAAAAATTATTCTTCAAGATTTCATGGTTTAATTCAGTCGTTCTTCTGCTGGTCTCACCGGAGTTTCCCATGGAGCTGAATTAAGCTTGTACGTTATCTATGGGATGAACAAAGCCAGGACTATGGCTAGGGTGCCTCAAGCCTCTTCCCTATGTCCTCTCTATATAACTAACTTGGACATCCTTACACATTAGTGTTTCCAAGGCAGTGGTATAAAATTCAGCATTTCAAGGCCATGAAAGTACATTTAAAAATCTTTTAAAACCAAACTTCAAAAGCCAGACATGATAAACTCAGCCATATTCCATTAGTCAAATCAAGTCACAGATCTGACACAGATACAGGCAGAGGAAAAAATAGTATCAACTTTTTGATAAGAGAAGTAGCAAAGTTTCATTTAAAAATCACAGCTAAGCTTCTGGTACATCACTTTTCTGGTTTCCCTTACATGTCACTGGCCATGCATTCTGAGACATTTTGTTTGTTTGTTGCCTGGTTCCTTCTGCCCTCCTTGACTTTTAATGTTTAAATTTCCCAGGACTGAATTTTTGGAATTTCACTGGATTTTTTTAAAGTTAGTTCACAAAATGACAAAACAAAATTTGTAGGATATAACTTAGAAAATATTTAGCAGAATATTCATAGCATTAAATGCATATATTAAAAAGAATGAATACTGAAAATCAATTATTTAAACATAGATAAAAGTTTTAAAAAGAACAATAAGTCAAAGAATATAAAAAGAATTGCCAAGATGAGAGTAGAATTTAATAAAATAGGAAAGCAATGTTCAACTGAGAAAACAACAATCAAAAGTTAATTCATTGAGCACCTGGGTGGCTCATTCAATTAAGTGTCTGCCTTTAGCTCAGCTCATGATGCAGAGGTCCTGGGATTGAGCCCTGTATCAGGCTCCCTGCTCAGGAGAGATCCTACTTCTCCCTCTGCCCCTCCCCTTGCTCCTGCTCCCTCTCTAGCTCTCTTTCAAATATATAAACAAAAAACTTTTTAAAAGGTAAGGCATTGAAAAGATTAATAAAATGATAAACCTTAAGAAGACTGAATGATGAAAAAAGAGATTATGCTGAAAGAATCAGAAAAGTGACAGTAATACAGATCATACAGATGTCAAGCAGTTAAGGAGACATTGTGAAAATGGAGCTAATATATTTAAGAATTTAAGTGTGTTTAGCAAGATTACAGAAAATAAATGCAATATATAAAAGTCAGCTGTATTCTTATATACTAAAAAAATAAGTATTGGAATACAATACCATTTATAATAGCACTAGAAATTATTAAGTACTTAAACATAAAGCTAAGAAAAAATGTGTTGAAATTTTATGCAGAAAACGACAGAACACTGATGAAAGAAATCAATGAAGACCTATATAAATGGAGATATATATCACGTTCATGCATTGAAAATCTCAATATTGTCAAGATTAAGTTTTTTTTCCTAATTTGTTCCATAGATTCCAATCAAAATCAAAGAAAAGTAGATTTAGAGAGTTTGATTCTAAAATGTATATGGAAAAAACAATGTAGAATAGCCAAAATATTTCTGAAAAGAAAAACTAATTTCAGAGGAAATTACATTACCTGATTTCATTACTTCCTTTAAAGCTAAAAGAATCCAGAATTGACCACAGATAGACACATAGACCAGTGAAATATGATAAAGAACTCCAAAATAAAAAATAGACATATAAGCAACTGAATTTTGACAAAGGTACAAAAGCAATTAAATGGAGAAACAATGGTATTTCAACAAAAGGTATAGGAACAATCGGATGTTTGATTCAAATGTATGTCTATATGGGTCCTTTTTGTAGTCTATTGCTTTACTTCTGACTTTTGATCAATTTTGCATTCTTATGATTTTGCCTTTTCCAGAATTAATAAGAATTGAATTATTCAATATGTTGCCTGTGGATACATAGTGTCTGGCAACTGTCTTCCTTCAGTTAGGAAAATGCATTTCAGATATTTATATATGTGAATCAGTAGATAGTACCTTCCCACCACTGAATTCCATGGATGCTTCATAATTTGTCTATTAACCTCTTAAAAGAATTCTTGATAGCTTCCAGTTTGGGGTGATTAATGAATAAAATTGCTATAAATGTAAGTTTTTAGTTTACTTGGAAGAACAGAATACATAGAAGTAGAAATCTTGAATTTTATGGTAAGTCTGATAAGAGTGATACATTATGTTTAATTTTATAAGAAACTTCCAAACTGTTTTCCAAGGTAGTTGTGGAGTCACAGAAGAAGTCATGTGAAGTCATGCTGCAAAGCAATTCTGGGGGCATCACAGGATCCCCCAAAAGTTCAAGATTGTTGGCATCAGTTGCATCTGAAAACAGAGGGGTAAAAATGGACTAAAATTTCAAAAAACTGATTGGAGTCTTAAGATGGAGGAAAACTCACAGATTCCTCCCCCCGCAATCTTGTAAATGAGCAATGATGTCTTCACTGTGACAGAAGACAGACTATCTTTTGGAGAAAAAAAAATTAAAAGGTGTCATGTTGAGGAAGATGGTACCATTCCAAAAAAAAAGGTGATTAAGTGAATGTCATATGCTGCATAAAGAATTTGAGTCTTGCCAGAAGATGAGCCCCAGATAATTGACATCAGTTTCTTCGAGGAAATCTTTAGGGAGATCATGTGTAAGTAAAGACAGAAAAAAATCCCTCCTATACACTTAGAACTTCCAACTAGCTTTCAGATAGTCCTCTTAAATATGATGAAAGAGTCACAGATCATCCGGCTCTAATAAGAATAACATAAAACAGGGGTGCCTGGGGTGGCTTAGTTAAGCGTCTGCCTTTGGTTCAGGTCATGATCCCAAGGTACGGGGATTGAGTCCGGTTTTCTCTACCTCTGCGAGCTCTCTTGCTTTCACTCTCTCTAAAATAAATAAATAAAATCTTAAAAAAGAATAATATAAAACACACTAAGAAAAAAATCTACTTTTTGGAAAGAAGGATCAATCAGGAGAAAAAAACAAAAATTAACGCAGTTTCCATAAAACAGGAACAGGTTGTTTTGAGTAAAGACCCAGAGAAAACAGGAAAGAATAATTGGAAATTAAGACTATATAACAGGGGCGCCTGGGTGGCTCGGTGGGTTAGGCCGCTGCCTTCGGCTCGGGTCATGATTTCGGGATCCTGGGATCGAGTCCCGCATCGGGCTCTCTGCTCAGCGGGGAGCCTGCTTCCTCCTCTCTCTCTCTCTCTCTGTCTGCCTCTCTGCCTACTTGTGATCTCTCTCTGTCAAATAAATAAATAAAATCTTAAAAAAAAAAAAAGACTATATAACAAACATAGAAAACTTATGAACTACCATATTGACTGAAGCCATTGAGAAGTTTCCAGTCAGAAGATAAAATTTATTGGACACATAATGGACCTGAATGAATAGAGAAGGGATTTACACAATAGGAGGATAATTTAGAGTAACTGTGTCATAGCCGGTGAAGCTAAGCTAGTAACATCAATATCAGCAAAAGCTATATTGAGAATCATCATAAAATAATGATTAAATGTAAAACTAACTATTGGTATAAGAGTCCTTCATTACAAATACCACTCTATCATTTTCTAGCCATGGGACTTTGACCAAGTTACTTAGCCTTAGTTTCCTCACCTATAAAGTGGACATAATACTACCTCATAGTAGTCTTTTGAAAATTAAATATATATGTACATTTTATGTTGAAAATCAAATATATATAAATATTAGTATGAATAACATAAATATATAATATATATAACTATAATATATATATATGTATGTATGTATCTAAACTACTAAAATCTCTTAGGGGAAAACTAATGACATTTGCAGAGAAAATAGTGAGCAAAACATTGTTTGGACATTTGGAGAGAAAATAGTGAGCAAAACATTGTTTAATACACTAAGGTGAATACAATATTTTTCTAACAAAAATTGTAACTATTATAGAAAAACAGTGGGTGAGTGTGTGTGTGAGAGAGAGATTGAGAGAGAAAATGATGAGGATGAGAGTTTGGAGGTGTTAATGGAAAGTTAAATTCTCATCTTCTACACTAGAAAGATAATAGATAAAAGCTAATACTGAAAAATCAATAAGTACTTGTATATGCATGTTGTTTATCAATATGGAGGTGAGCACTAATGGGATCAAAAAAAAGAGTCTGAAGCATTTGTTTCTGTACAGAGTTAAATGGTTAGAATCTGCTGTTGTTTTCATAATCAGCCTTGTAGAACTAATTGACTCTTTAAACTTCCTACATTACTTTGATGGAAAGTTAAACCATTTTTAAAAATCAATACTGGTATGAATAAATGCCCAAATTTACATACTTCCTGATATCTCCGTGTCTTTGCACATTGTTTTCCTCTACCTGTAATGTCCAATTTCTTGAATTTTTTTTCTGGCCTTTTTTTATTAGTAAACCTGAGTAAGCTCACATTCTGGTCTAGGAAATCATTACTGAACTACCCATGCAGATTTGATAGCTCTTTTATTTGCTTCTTGACTACACTTTGAGCATTCCTCCCTGGTGCACTGCATTGAAATATCAATTATGTACTTGCTTCCATTTCTAGGCTGGATGCTCATGTTAAGGACTGTATCTTAATTGTCTTTGTAGTTTAGGCCTCAACACAATATAGCAAATACCTAATAATCGTTTTTTAAGTGAACTCAAGTAAATAAATCCTGTGGATTAAAGTTCTTGGGGATATATAGTGCCGAATAAAAGGAATGTCTGTAATATTTTCTGGTTGGTTTCTCATAATAAAAAAAGAGGTTAAATCTGAGTTAAGGGTGTGTATGTAATGGCTTGGTTATAGGTATTATTTTGCCTTGCCACTATTCCAATACCAGGACTACTAATCATAGAATTTCTGAAAAACGCTTCTTATTCTTGATATTTTTCTGGGAAATGAAACTTTTCTTCTCACCCGTACCTGCCTTTGCAAACACACACACACACACACACACACACACACCCCACACCACACACCACATATATACTCACACTCACAAAACTTACATAGATACTGTGAATGTTAACACATTGTCAAGTCATGACTTAGAATTGCATGATTTGTGGTCAAGGTAAAATATTGCTGATCAAGTGGTTCATACATGGGAATGTAACCAATTCTGAGACCATCAGTCTTGATCCTCTGGAATTTTGGAACTGAAACTGAGGAAGGAAATGAGTCTCTCTAAAAGTGTCTGAAGCTAGCTATGTCCTGTAAAATTCAATAGTTTCTATCAGTTCTGTCTTCCACTACCATAGCCAAAGAAGTGGAGAAAGTCTACCTTCAGATAAAAGTAAAGAACAAATCATATGTATGAAGCAGAAATCCAGAGACCAGAGGGTATAGGGTTTCTGCTTCCATTTACTCCTTAGACTTTATTTTTATCATTGGACTTCTTCAAACACCTTGGAGAGATTCCTTTTTAGACATAAGTTATTTTAAATTTGACATATTACTTCTAGCCAAAATACTATAAACCAAAAAACATTTTAATTAACTGACACTTAAATTAATTTTTAATTCATTAATTTTAAAAAGAATTACACATGGGAGCTGGGGACGATAACACCATATGAATTAAGTTAGTGGTTTAGAGATTTAGGAGCTGGCCTATACAAATAATTATATGTTGAGTCTGGACAGTATTTGCATGCTATTCCCTGGTCTGTCTTTCCATTTTCTGAAATTTTAGTAGAAAAAATTTAACATATATAGCTTTGTTTATGTTGTAACAGGGGTAAAGTTGGATGGATCAACTTTAAAATTTGGATTGAGTAGAAAAATTTGGGTTGGACTTTCCTTCCCCAAGTCCATATGGGCATTGACAATGGTGGTAACTAGAAGAGAATATGATCCATTGTGGAAAGAAAACCAAACATAGTTCACCAGGATCAGAGGCACACCGTGGCCTGATGATACCTGGGAGTAGTTAATTCTGAGGGACTTGATTACTCTGGGGGCTGTTGAAAAAATGTCTGAAGGAAAATTTTTGAGATGAGCAAGGTTTTGACCATCTGGTAAATAAATATTGATGAGAATTAATTAGAAATGAAAGGAAGAAAGAAGAAAGAAAGGAAGGAAGGAAGAAAGAAAGAAAAAAAGAAAAAAAGAAAGAAAGAGAAATCCAGCAGACTTATTTAGTTCTCCTTTGCTGTGTAACAGACTACCACAAAGTAATTGGCATTACACAGCACTAGTTTATTATCCCACAGTGTCTGTGGGTGAGGAGTCCAGGTGTAGCTTAGCTGGGTCCTCTGCTCAGGTCTCTCAGAGGAAAAAAAAATGTCAACTGGTTCTCATTTTGAGTTCGTGGTCCTCTTCCAACACTATTCAGGTTGTTGGCTGAATGTAATTCCTTCTGGTTGCAGGACTGAGTTTATGGTTGTCGCTTGTTGCTGTTGTTAACAATATCCGCTTTCAGCTCCTAGCAGCTTTATACTCCGTTCACCAAATGGTGGTATGCTTTTTCTTAAAGGAATAGCAAGAGGGGAGAGAAAGGGAGGAAGAAAGAGAGAAAAAAAATAGTTTACCAACCATAAAATTCACTCTCCTACTGGGGAGATGTGAGCAAGAGATGGAATGATTGTTCAGAAACACTGAAGAATACATATGAAAACTTGAAGAATAAAAAAAAAAGAGGTTTGTGTTTGGGGGAGGACAAAAAAAGAACTCTGTTTCTGTTATGTTAAGATTGAGATAGATATTACACATTCAAAAAGAAATGTCAAGTAGATGAGTTTGGAGGGTAGATACATCACGTGTACAGACAGGAATGTAAATGTCAGTGGTGTAAATACGGTGCTTCAAGCATTGCAAGCTATCCAGGGAGAGAGTTTAGGAAGAGAAAATAATATGCTTCCAGACAGATTCTTAAGGCCATACAACTTTGAAAGGTGCTGAGAAGATAAGTCTAGAACCAAGGGGACTGAGAAGGAGAGGTAGAACTAACACCAGCATAGTATGGTATTATGGAATCCAAGAGAAATGCCATTAGAGAAAAGATTTATAAATGCACAGAATGTACATTTACAATATACACACCCTGATATCTTTAATGAATTGATCTCAACAGAACAATAGAGATGGAGCATGTTTGTAGGTGTTTGCAGATTAAGTTAGAATGAAGATATAGAGACAGTCTCTCTCTGTGTCTTTCTTTCTTTGTGTGTAGAACTGCAGGATGCGACACCTGGATGGCTTGGCTGGTTGAGCATTTGACTCCTGGTTTCAGCACAGGTCATGATGCCAGGGTTGTGAGATCAAACCCTGCATAGGGCTCCATGCTCAACAGAGTCAGCTTGAGGATTCTCTCTCTCTCTGCCCTCCCCCAACTCATGCTCTTTCTCTTTCTCTCTTTTAAAACAAACAAACAAATAAATAAAGAGACCTTCAAAAAAATAAGTACAGGACAATTGGGATTTACTTACAGAAGCATATAGATAATAGAGACATATTTTATTACTAGTATTCCTTTCCTGTGACGGCTTATTGAAAGTAGTGATAATATTGTACTACATCACTCATTAACTGGATAAATATAAGCAATTTTCCCTAATGTTCCATGGCCAGTTTATTCAAACATAAGGTAAAAGTATTAAACACACCCATCTTGGCTTGTTGTGAGAAGCAAAAGTATTAATACATATAAAACACTTAGCATGGTGCCAGAGACATAAAAAGTATCCATTAAGGTAAACTACTATATTTTTTATTACTACATCTTTGCATCCCCATACTCATCTCAATACCTTCATGTATAAATATGTCCTATATAAATTATTTTGAATTTGTAACTACAGGACTTATTGAATACTTTTTGCCTGTGGATTCAGTTTACAAAAGATCAGAGGAACCCATCTAATCTGTATTCAAGGCTGAGGTAATTGAGAACTCTAAAGACTGACTTAAAAATCATTGGATTTAAGATATAAAATAGGGGGAGTTATGACATGTAAAATACACCTCACGAAAGCTGTTCAGAATCAGCTTAACTGAACAAAACCTATGTCCTATGCAGGTAACTCGAATTATATATGTACTAAAGTAGGGTGAAGAGTTGTCCTCTTGCCCTGTTCCAGGCAACCAATTCTGATGGAAATGAGTGATATTCTCAACACACTTACTTTCCTTGCTTAAAATTCAGTATCTGTTTAAAATATTTTGGGGCTATTTAAGTAGAATATTTAATGACCAGTAATTTGTACAGATTATTAATTTTTACATTTTAATAAGTGGGTTCTATACATTTATGCATCACAAAATAGTATTTCAAGATACAACATGATCATCTTTCCTAGAGGAACTCATTCATAATTTTAAAATAAAGCCTAATGGAAAATATTAAAATTACATGTAGGTGTTGGAACTGTAGTAATGTGTTTTATCGCTCCTGTGCTCTTAAAGTTGGCAAAATCCTTCATGGCAAACTAGGGAGCTTGGACACACTGAGTTTTCTTTGCATATCAGTTTTACTTAACACTATTGTTGGTGGTATTCTTGGGGCTACATATGAAATAATGATTTATTTAGAGCTCGTTTGATTCCAAGAAGGATTTAAAGTGGTTGTGCCCAAATTAATGGAACATAAATTCTGTTTCTGAATGACATACTATTGAGCCATTCTATATGCCATTCTCTGAAGCCATTTCAAAAGCTTGAAATAATTTCTAAAGCAATGTACTTATTTGACATACTGAATAGTTTTGGTTGTAGTAGAAACCTCTAAAGTATAATTTTATTTTATTTTTCTGTGAAAAAGGCAAATTCTGATAACCACTTACTCCTCAAACATTACATCACACTAAATATTTCTTCTATAAAACTAGAAGATTTAGTATTGTATAACAGCAGTATAAACTACAGTTTAGAAACCCGGCTTTGAGATAAGCACGAACTTGTGTTCACAAGCTCCAGGTCACCATGAAATAGCTCTGTGAGCCTGGATAAGTTATTAAACTTTTTGAGTCTTTTTGTAATATACTCCTTGCAGGAGCTATAATACCTAACTCACAGGGTTATTACAATTATTAGTAGCAAAGAACATAATGTACAGTACTTCACATAGTGTAAGGTACAGAAAAAGTGCTCAATTAAAGTTAGCTGTAATGATGATGGCAACAATTAAGAAAAAAGACTAGTCCGCATTTCCAACTTAATGATATGGGGAACACTGTATTTATTTATGTATCTATTTATTTTTTTAAAGGATTACAGGAGTAACTTTCCATCTCTGTAGCAGCTTGTCAACAATCTCAATTTCCCCAAAATAATAATCTTAGCAATTGGTATCATTCAAATATTGAAGAAATATGGAAAATCAATTTTAGACTCATGACCGAGATTATTCTGGGCCTTCTTCACCAGATGATATTTTTCAATTTTTCAGTTGAAGCTTTTGATGTAAGAAGATAAAAAGACCAGCAAGGGGAACCTGGGTGGCTCAGTTGGTTAGGTTTCAGACTCGGGTTTGGCTCAGGTCATGATCTCAGGGTCTGAGATGGATCCCCATGTGGAGCCCCACACCAGGCTCCATGCTCAGCAGGAAGTCAGCTTGAGTTTCTTACCCTCTGTCCCTCCCTGTCCCACTCACACATGCACACTCTCACTCCCGCTCTCTCCCAAATCGATAAATAAATCTTTAAAAAACAACAAAACAACAAAAAAGTCAAAGAAGGTCACAGCAGTGGTCAAGAACAACATGTGTTCTAAATAAATTTTTGCCACACTCTGGCAAAAAGAAGGGGGAAATGGAGGAGAATAATTTTTTCCTTCTTCCTTGATTTTGTTACTCAGAGTGCTACTGTTGTTACAATAGCGGACAGAGTAAGATCCTTGAGAACATGAGAAGGTGTGAATCTCAAGGAACAATTGGAGAGATTGACCATTGATGGGGGAAAAGGCAGTGCCCCAACTGAGAGATGAAACAAGAAAATTAAAGTACAGAAATATTAGTATATTCACTGGTTAAGGACTTCCCATCTGATGATCTCTCTTTTCTACTGAAGTTGTACCTCATCATCATGAAGTCACATAATCATATATCTGAGGAAAATTGATTTATGTTTTGTTTCAGCCCACTCACTAATTCTTCAAATAATTACTGAGTGTGTATAGTATGTGTCGGGCACTGTGCTAATTGTTGGTGAGAGAGAAATGTAAACTAGGAACTTGTAGCCAATAGGGAAGACTGACACTAAGGAAATCATCACCTAAATAAATGTGCAATTAAAATTTCATTTACAATAGGATGCATGCAAAACTTCTTTGAGCAAGAGAAACTTCATGTGAAGCATGAAAATTGGGTAGTAATCACCAGTCTTGGCTCTGGCCAAAGATATCATACATGAAGACTGCAAAGCATGAAAAATACTGACAAATTCAATGGAAGGAAAGATGCCAAAATGAGAGTGGGTGGGTTGGCGGGGAGCATGATAAGTGGAGAAACGGCCTGATTGTGGTTTTGGTGCTTTCGGATCATGCTGGGCTCTGAAATGAATGTCAAAGGCTGGACTTTTTTCTTACGTGAATCCTAATGGGAAATAACTTAGGGATTTATTTGTCTTATAAAACAGGAAGTATTGGACATGACAACAGCTCAATAAAGTCATTACAAATGCAGGCTTGTGGGACACCTGGGTGGCTCAGTTGGTTGGATGACTGCCTTCAGCTCAGGTCATGATCCCGGAGTCCCAGGATAGAGTCCCGCATCGGGCTCCCAGCTCCATGGGGAGTCTGCTTCTCTCTCTGACCTTCTCCTCACTCATGCTCTCTCTCACTGTCTCTCTCTCAAATAAATAAATAAATAAAATTTAAAAATAAAAATAAAAATAAAACAAATGCAGGCTTGTTTGCTCTCCGTTCAACCACCTTGATTGTGTAGGCTTTATATTTGTACCTTATGATTGAGAATGGGTGTTCCACGCCAGTATTCACATGCTCCATATGGCAGGCCAGAGGAGGGATAAAATGGTTAACAAAGGCATGAGGTTTTTCTCTTTTACTTGGGGGGAATCCATTCCTCATTGATTCTACTTTCAATTCATTAATCAGAAACAGAGAAGGTAGGCTTGGAAATGGGACAATATATGTTTCCAACATTTATGGCAGGAGAAAAAAAGAAGGAAGAGATATGAGAAGCTTTGGGTACCCCAATTTTCTGCTATTATTCCTTTTATTAATCAATTTCTTTCTTCCTAGAATGACATGTTGTGTGGAATGCCATCACCTCCACCATAAAGGAGCCAGCTCCAATGTTTCTGGGGTTTTTAAAAAATATATTTTATTTATTTCTTTATTGGAGAAAAGGGGGGAGGAAGAGTGTGAGAGAGAGAATGTGTGTATATAGAGCATAGAGCACTGAGATCATGACCTGAGTCTAAGGCAGACACTTAACCAACTGAGCCACCCAGGCACCCCACCTGCAAAGTTTATCACAGGATTGCATTCAGCTTGAAATCCAGAGTCTTGGGATGCCTGGGTGGCTCAGTTGGTTAAGCAGCTGCCTTCGGCTCAGGTCATGATCCCAGCGTCCTGGGATCGAGTCCCACATCGGGCTCCTTGCTCCACAGGGAGCCTGCTTCCCCCTCTGACTCTGTCTGCCACTCTGCCTGTGCTCGCTCTGGCTCTCTCTCTCTCTCTGACAAATAAATAAATAAAATCTTAAAAGAAAAAAAAAAAAGAAAAGAAAAGAAATCCAGAGTCTTTGTATTATGGACAGTTCTCTAAGTAAGGTCAAGAGCCTGCTCCAGAAGCATCGTTGGTCTTTTCAGTTCAACAGGTGAATCAGGTAGTTGAGGTTATGTAGGTTGAGTTGTCCTCAAAATTGTCACCTGCAGAGGGATGGCGAGGTGATAATCTCTTGTAGAACAACGTTTCTTAAATAATACAGCATCTACCTGTAGCACTGTCCTATCGGTTCGCCTTCTGAACCCAGAAATGATTTTAGAAACACATTTCCATGTCTTTCTTTTCATACCTCCTCCTCCCTATGTAGACAGCTCAAATGACATTCAGTTACTAGCCTTCCATATGTCTGTGATTTAATTATAATTCATACTGTCAGGGAGGGATGCTAAATCACAGAGGTCTGTCAGAGCATGCTGGCACAGCAGGAGAATTTTCAATGTTCATCTTTTCTCTGACTTCAAATTTATAAAAATGGCCATCATCTCTCAGGAAGCTTTCCTAAGTAGTACTGGCCACCAAGAATGAACGAGAAATAAACGATATATTGTCTCAAGCAGGGAATGGCTGCTGTTAAGCCACATGAACACAAACTGAAGATGCTCCATTCAAGCCTGAAATGACAAAGAGTTTTCTGTCTCATAAACTCATCACATATGTCTCCTCCAACTTATCCTGCCTGTATAGGACAGTTAGCTGTCCTGCCACAAAGAGAAAAATCCAGAAATAGAACAACTTTGCATGAAACAAACCAGCTAAAAATACATTAATAGGAATGTCCCTGAGAACAGACATTTTAAGAGCCTGAGAATTTCTTTGAACTGAATTATATCTAATAGAACATGAGAAAAGTCATTTTTAAAGCCAAAATAGAATGTGTAGCACATTTAGACAGGAAGGAAAAAATATTGTCAAGATAGCATGTTAAGGGGCACCTGGGTGGTTCAGATAGGTTGGGCATCTGCCTTCGGCTCAGATTGTGATCCAAGGGTCCTGGGATTGAGCCCTGCATCAGGCTCCCTGCTCAGCAGGAAGTCTGCTTCTCCCTCTCTCTCCCCAGTGTCCCGCCTGCTTGTGCTCTCTCACTCTCTCTCTACAATAAATAAATAAATATAATCTTAAAAAAAAAAAAAAAAGATAGCATGCTAAGAAGTGCCACTTACCTGAATTCTCTTACTTGCCCAGTTCTTTGACTCCAATGGGGCAAATCTGTCCATAGTCAGGTTTAACATGCTTGTTCAGGATTTTATAAAGAATAAGGATTTTCATTAGAAATCAACAAAGCCATACCATATAGTGGGGATGATACAGCGATGTGTATTCTTCTGTCCATGTACACATGCACAAATGTATTGAAACATGACAATCTCTACAAACTCTAGGGTCACCTGAAAAGCCGTGAAGATCTCCTGTCAGCGTGGACCCAGGGACACGCCCAAGTGATTCTTTTCTCTACCTGGCCTACTGGCCCTGTTGCATGGCCCATATGATTTCTTCCCTAGAAAATCAACTCTGGGTGGTTGTTTGTGTGTTGCCTTGCCTTAAATGTCAGTTTCTACTTGAGAATTTTCTCAGATTTCACCCAACACTCCTTTGTCAGGAAGGTTTAGTTGCCAGTCACCCTTCATAATCTGGCAGTCACACTGAACAATGTGGACCTCAGCCTCTGACTGCCTTTCTGTCTGTTTCTGTCTCTGTCTTCCCTTTCCATCCCTGAATGTGCTCTCTAATTTCATGCACTGAGTTTTTGGTCTGTGCTGTGATGAAGGAAGGAGAATGTTCCTAATTTCAGTGAGGGGCAATAGTGGCTTCTAATTGGGGTCAGATTTGGCAAGGATTTTTCCATTGAACAGACATGTGGATGTTATGATTCTTTCTGTGAAAACCCACTAAACAACCACTTCCATGATTTTAGAGCATTTTCAGGAACATTTTATTTTTGTTTTCAGTTATCAAATGTGTCTCAATTTATTCTCACATACCCTAATAAATGAGATGCACTACACATTGCTCCTGAGCAGACACACTAAAGTAATTACCATATCCCACTCCTAGAGTCTGATGTGGGACTTGTAAGCATTAAGGTGGTCATGAATGTTTATTAACTTGTAATAAGGTAATAAATTTGATGCACATAAATATGATGTGCATTCAATTTTTCTCCTCTCATTAGAGTTAAATTTTGTGAAGAAAAGGTTGAAATTCCAAATATTAGATACATCTTAGGTTAAATTAGGTTTCTCAACTTAACAACAACAATAAACAATGGAGTTTTAAAATATATGTTCCTTTTTTTTCTCTTTATGATTTCTTTATTTTTTCATTTTTTTCTCACCATAGCACATACCCTCCCCAATGTCCATCGAAAAAGTAAATAAATAAAAAATAAAATAAAACATATGTTCCTTATTTTTTGTTTATTTTTAAATTCCTGAACTTGCATCTTTTAAACAACTTTATTGAGATATATTTAACATATAAAATACAATATACTTAAGGTGTGCAGCTTGATATTTTGATATATGTATACATAGTGAAAAGATCACCACAAACTAACCTTTCCATCACCTCTGCATAGCTACAGTGATTGTGTGTGTGTGTGTGTGTGTGTGTGTGTGAAGATTTAATTTGAGAACTATCCCTTTAACAAATTTCAAGTATACTATACAGTATTGTTAACTATCATCATCAGTCTGTACAGGAGATGTTCTGAACTCATGTATCTTTCATAACTACTCAAATTTTGAATCCTTTGATCAACATCTCCTCATTTCTCCCTACATTCTGCCCCTGGCATCCACCATTCTATTCTCTGCTTCCATGAATCTGACTATTTGACGTTCCACATGTAAATGAGATCGTGCATTATTTCTTTTCCTGTGTCTGGCTTATTTCATGTTTCATAATGTCCTCCAGGTTCATCCATGTTCATTCATAAAATATAGTTTTTACAACTAAACCTCTTTAATTATTTATTTTTTTGAATAGAGAAACAATTATCAACCCTGATTAAAGAGCAAATGTTGAAGATTTCTAAGACTTGATTGATATAGGTCAGAATAACATTTCTAAAGCTTCGCTATTGAATTATCTGCAGGAGATAATAAAACCATACCCTATATGCTAAGTGCAAGTATCAGTTTTCTTTTCTTCTTCAATTGTGTATTTTCCTATATATTTTGTATCATATTCTCCAATATTGTATCTGTATTTTTAGTAATAAAATAATATTTTTAAGTTATTAATTCCAGATAAATAACAGAAAACAAAAGTAAGTAAATTTTTTCATGTTAATATTTTCTTATCTCAGATCCATGAATTTCATAGGTTTTTGTGTATGTTGTCTGGATGTAGGACATCTGGCGTGACTCAGAAACCTCAGGTTTCATGTAGTTTCTATTTATGTGTATCATATTTCTGCATAACATTGAGAGTATCTCTGATTGAGACATTTGGAATTAAAGAGATACATTTCCTCTGATCAACTTTCCTGTTGAAAGTTTAAATATGAGCTTATCAGAGAAATCAGTGAGAAAAGAGCATTTTGGGTTGTAAAAAGGGTTGAGAGATTTATGACAACAGTATTTATTCAAAGGTGGACCAAAAAAAGACAAGAAAGGAGCCCCATTGTAGTGGGTACCTTGCTAAGGTCTTTGGACTTTATCCTTTAGATAGCACCGAGTCTTTGAAAACTTCAAGAAGGGATTCCCATGATATTGTTACCCTTCAGACTCATCTCTCCGTAGCAGTATGGAAGGAGCACTGAGCATGGGATGGAAAGCTAGGTACAGAAACTATTAGGATGTTTTAGATGAAAAGTAATAGCATGGTGACAAGGACTAGAATTCAAGGCTTTTCAGAATATGGACATGACGGTCATGTAGGTTTTCTTGAATATAGAAGACAATGATGTCTATAATGACTGCTAGATTTTGGCTTGGCATGTGGTATAACTTAAGGAAAATATGCTTTGGGATTGAGGTAGAAAACAAATGTAACCATGCTAGCCATACCAGTTTCTATTAAATTCATAACTGAGTTATAGAAACTCTTGAACCTGCAACAGATGACTGAGAGTGAAACGTATCACTGTGTTGATGAATATCTTTTCTCTTACACATTTGTTGTATTCATGAGACAACAAAAGACGGTAATGACTTAAAAAGTAAAAAAAAGATCATGAGGCTAATCTAGTGAAATAAGGCTTAGTCTTCATATCAAACAACTCATACTTTAATTGCAGATCTATCACCTATTATATGACTTCAAGAGTTTTATAACTTCATCAGAATTCAGTTCTCTTGTATGTAAAATCAATAAAGTTATGGTAACCTCATGACACTTATGGAAGGATAAAATAGGAAAACCTAAGTGAAATCATCCAGCCCAGGATTATACACATATAAGGGAACTTAACAAATGCTAATTTGCTGAAAATAAACATAGTAATGGATATATGCTAGGAGATATTCATCTTAGAGCTTCATGAATTCGAGCGTGAGTGAAAATAAACAGAACAGGTTCCATTCATTGAGCAAATAGTGTGGTCTAATAATTCTAAGAGATTATTTCTCTACATTAATTCAGATAAGCCTCACAATGGCCCTGTTGAAATAAATATTATTACTCTCATTTTACCAGTTTTTCAGATTATAAGTATTCCAATGCCAAAAAACAAAAATGAAAACAAAACCCAGATCTGTCTAACTCTAGACCAAATATGAGAATGATTTCTTACCTCAAAAATAAGGTTCTACCATGTATATCTTAAATATCAGTGCAGAAAAGGGAAGAAGGAGCAGTATTGGGCAAAACACCTTGGCAATTATAAAAAGTTTTAATACCAATGGCCCTATGTTATTAATATTATTCTATTCCTGAAATCACTGGCTTATCAGTGACATCTAAACACAACCAGACTAAAACCAACTAACCAACAAATCTTTTTTTTTTTTTTGTCATTATGGAAAAGACTTAAAACTGACCTTATAGCTAGGTATCTCTGAGAGTTTTATGAAACTTTGTCCTTTTCCCCATCATCACTATTTCCCATCTTTCTTTCATCAGTAACATGATTTTTTTTAGATTTTTTAAAAATTTATTTATTTGATAGAGATCACAAGTAGTCAGAGACACAGGCAGAGAGAGAGAGGAGGAGGTAGGCTCCCTGCTGAGCAGAGAACCCTATGCGGGGTTCGATCCCAGGACCCTGGGATCATGACCTGAGCTGAAAGCAGAGCCTTAACCCACTGAGCCACCCAGGCGCCCCAGTAACATGATTTTTAAAGACATTTATTTTATGTGCCGATTATGCTTCACCCTTCCCCGCGTTCCCCATCCCACTATGTAATCACTATCAATACCATACAGAAATCATCAAAAGGAGGCAGAAGAGAAATAATCTAAACTCCACGATGTTTTCAGTGGTGCCATTCTAGGTCGATAAAGCCAAAGGAATGAATAGACTTCACAGAAACACACACAGCATAGGAAAGATAAGAAATGTCTGCTTTTAGGTCAAAATGTTTACAGGTAATAGCTGTCTCCATACCAGCAACGTAGGACTGTTTAAAAGATACTGACTTTGGTGCTCAATTTATGCTACTGACTGGTTGTGTTCTTTGGATCAGTTGCCATGGCTTTTTTTTTTTTTTTATTTTTTTTTATTTTTTTTTCCCAATTTATTTATTTTCAGAAAAACAGTATTCATTATTTTTTCACCACACCCAGTGCTCCATGCAAGCTGTGCCCTCTATAATACCCACCACCTGGTACCCCAACCTCCCACCCCCCCGCCACTTCAAACCCCTCAGACTGTTTTTCAGAGTCCATAGTCTCTCATGGTTCACCTCCCCTTCCAATTTACCCAAATTCCCTACTACTCTCTAACGCCCCTTGTCCTCCATGCTATTGGTTATGCTCCACAAATGAGTGAAACCATATGATAATTGACTCTCTCTGCTTGACTGATTTCACTCAGCATAATCTCTTTTTGAGTGTTAGCTTCCTCATCTGTAAAAATCAAAACACACCAAAACAAACAGTGAAGTGAAGAAAGATTTTAATAACTATCTTATAAGATGATTGTGACTACTGTGTAACATAAATATATATCAAACTTTTGACACGCATAGTTAAAGGGGTTTTTGCATTAAAATATTCAATCCCTTAAAGGAAAAAGAAAAAGAATTACTTCAATGAGTAACATGTTTGTTTCCACAAGGTAATTAAAATATTTAATGATGGTGGGGCAGCTGGGTGGCTAGGTGGGTCAAGCATCTGCCTTTGGCTCAAGTCATGATCCCAGGACCCAGAGATGGAGCAGAGAGTCTGCTTCTCCCTCTCCCTCCCCCTGCTCATTCTCTGTCTCTTTTTCGCTCACTCATTCTCTTTCAAATAAGTAAATAAAATCTTTAAAATATTTGGCAATGGTGACAAAACTTAAATTGTACCATAGTATCTTTCCAAGTTGTGTCCCAAGAAGGCAAAATAAGTAGTTGAAAAGTGAGATTTAGTTCATCTGATCTATGCAAAAAAGTTTTCCTATTTTGTTTAATTCATTCAGGGTGGGTTTAGAGTCAGTTTCTTAATCAGTATTGTTAACCTGCCAATCAATAAAGTAATCTATCCCTCCTCTTGGAAAGACATTGTCCGTGTCTATGTACCCAGTCAACCAGGCTACATTTTTCCAGGTACAAAAGGTGGAATCCTTCAATGTATCCACTAAGGCCAGAATCCTAATGCCTTACAAGGACAAAAACCCTCCGCATCCTGGCCTCCGTCAGCCTACCTAGCATGATAACCTGAGGCCACCCCTCCAAACACTGCCCTCATACACCCAGTGTTGTTGGCACACTGAAGTACACTGTTTTTTCAAAATGATTCTTTCCCTTTTTTTTCCTCTCCTTGAGGAGTCCAGCCCTTGGCTCACATCGAGTCTGTGATCTTTCAGGATCAATCATACGCAATTGCAAGGTATTGCTCAGTGGAACTCCTGGAGGAAAAGCTGCCCTCACTCACCAGACTTGGTGTACAGCCAGACCACTGCCATGTCTGCATTGAGACATGGACTCACTCTCTCCCCAGGCTTGCTTATGCACATTCACAGGCATATCTGTATTCCCACCTCACCTACCCTACTGCCATTGGAAGCCATCTGATGGGCAGGGAGTCCACTGAAGCACTTCTTAGGCACCTGTGCTTAAATTTCCTTGGGGGCCCCTGACTAAAACACTCTTCTCAGCTCTTAACTCAGTACTTCTCCATCCTTAGTCCTTCCACATCCCCTGACCCCTAGTCCTAGCCCTAGCCCTATCGGCCCATAAAAAGGAATTATTTTTCTTTGAACCGGACTCCTTGTTCTAATTGACACCTAGAGGCTAGCTTCTTATTTGCCTAGAAAAGTCTTTTATATGTGGCAAGACACAATGAAGTATTACTTACTTAATTGAGTAATAACTCAATTACTTGAGTTATTTTCCTAACTCAGAGGAAATTCAACCAACCCCTACATTATAAATGTATTTTTGTCTTACACATACCTCGATATTATTATCATTTCTCATGTGCTTTTTTTTTTCATCTTTAGAATTTTTCTTTAATTAATAGAGTTCTTTCAATATATTTTTTTCCAATTTATTTATTTTCAGAAAAACAGTATTCATTATTATTTCACCACACCCAGTGCTCCAGGCAAGCCGTGCCCTCTATAATACCCACCACCTGGTACCCCAACCTCCCACCCCCCTGCCACTTCAAACCCCTCAGATTGTTTTTCAGAATCCATAGTCTCTCATGGTTTACCTCCCCTTCCAATTTACCCAAAAGCACATACCCTCCCCAATGTCCATAACCCTAACCCCCTTCTCCCAACCCCCCTCCCCCCAGCAACCCACAGTTTGTTTCGTGAGATTAAGAATCACTTATGGTTTGTCTCCCTCCCTATCTCATGTGCTTTTAAAATTGCATGCTCCTTGGGTTTTTTCGGGGTTTTTTTGTTGTTTTGTTTTTGCCTAAGAGACCATGAGGCTTTGGAAAAAATAAACTGTCACATTTATTTCCCCACATAAACTGTGACAATGTGTGACACATTAGGTGGATAATATAAGTGTTCAATGAGCCAACCTTATCAAAATCTAGAAAATGTTTTAATATCTGGTTCTTATAAAGATATGTATGTCTTGCTTTGCTTTCTATAGTTTTAAAAAGATGTTTAGGATATGGAAATAACATTATGTAACACCTAATATCTAACATTATCACAAAATAAAATGTTTAAAGAAAAATAATTTCCCAAATAATGAAGGCTTGTATCATTAAATATTATTTCCTTGTAGTTTTAAGCATTTATTCAGGGAATGGTATTCAAATCCTATTGCCTAAATCCTTTTTTTAATAACTCACAGATATGTATTTAGATAATCATCAATTTATATTCACATTTACTTCCTCACATAAATATGACAAAAATGTTCTTTGCAGTTTAAAATATCTCCAATTCTGAACTGTTCATAAATACTCCAGTTGCCACTTCTGATACAATGGACTGGTTATAAAAAGTAAAATACAATTTTTATGTTATGTAGCTATGAAACGAAATGGAAATAATTTACTCTTAGAGTCGTACATGCTCACGATTCAAAAAACACTCTCAAGTATTAAAATGTCATTCCACTTAAATTTTTACAAAATTATATAGTCCCTAAAATAAACTGATCAACTGACAAAGAAAGCTAGTTAGTTTAAAAATCTATTAAGAGATACCAAAAAAAAAAAAAAAAAAGACCCAAAACGTTTGATGTGATTGGATATTCAGTAACATTCTCATCTGACTGTGGAATTACTTCTAAACTCTTATCTTCTACTTTTAGGATGTGGCCAGGTGGGTTATAATCCAGCCCCAGAGGAATTATAGCAGGAAAAACAAAAAACAAAAAACAGGTAAATAGGAAATTCTCATTGCTAGTGGAAAAGTAGATGTCTGAGAAAGCTCATGATGAGTTATCCGAAGAATGTGAGTCCAGTCAGCTTTTGGGATGGAGTTCCTCTTCTTACAAGAAACCCCCTTGGGGGCGCCTGGGTGGCTCAGTGGGTTAAGCCGCTGCCTTCGGCTCAGGTCATGATCTCAGGGTCCTGGGATCGAGTCCCGCATCCGGCTCTCTGCTCGGCAGGGAGCCTGCTTCCTCCTCTCTCTCTCTGCCTGCCTCTCTGCCCACTTGTAATCTCTCTCTGTCAAATAAATAAATAAAATCTTTAAAAAAAAAAAAAAAAGAAAACCCCTTGGATCTGCTACTAATGAAGCCCTCGGGTGGGGCAGGAGGAACAACCCCTTTGACACTCTTTACAGTATTAGTCCAGAGGAAAGAAAAGCTCTCCATTCAGATGTAGGGAACACACAGAGAAAGAACACGGTCAACTACTTAAAAAACCATCTTGTAATTTGAATGATTTCTTTATTCGAATGACTGCATCATTCATATATTGTTACCCAGCAGTTCACCTTGTTCTGGGCATTTAAGTGTTTCCCATTTAATTGCAGTCACCTTGCCTTTTTAAATAGCATTTACAGATTCTTTTTTTTTGGGGGGGGGAGGGAGACTTACAATGATTATAGTAATTATTAACAATATTTGAGTGTAACATAAAAATGCCTGGACAAGCAGTTGTTTCTGAATGAGATATACTAGACACTAGGAAGTCATTGCATCCAATAAATACAGACAGGATGAGCAAAAAAGTTAAAAAGAAAGGAATGAATTACATCATGCAATTGGTTAAAAACATTGAATGACCATGGTTGCGAAGAAGGCTAGATGATGTAAAATTCTAGAAAGGGAAGAGCTCTCCTTGCTGAGCTGAGGTGGTTGGCCATTTTCATCCCATGGAGAACTTTCCTCTGGTTCTGGTGAAGGCCAAGGATCTGGTTCCCTGACCATAACAGAGGCGTTCTGCTAGGGAAAATAAACAACTGTGGGCCTTGCCTCAAGCTACAGGGGCTTGTAACCTGAAGACCAGGAAACACATTTTCTTCTCCCCTGCTGTGTTTTGCCAAATGCTGGTGCCAGGTAAAATAAGGCAGTTTGGAGAACAGAATGAAATCCTCTAGTTTTTTGATGCTTAAGCGACAAAATGCCACAAACAAGTTGCCCCCCCACAGAATCTGCCAGATTTTTAACCTGACCAGGAAAGCAAGTGAAAAAGAGCTACACTCAAAATATCTGAAGGGACAAATTTTCAGGCCAGATGAGAGGGACATTACATGTCAGGAGGAAACCAAATAAAAATGAACAAAAACAAAAACAAAAACAGAATGGAGAAAAATCCCGGCATCTCATAGTACGAGAAACACTATATTTTTAGCTCTCTGTTTCCATTAACTTTGAAACTTTTTCAGTCATTCTTTATTCCAATGTCTTTCTCCGCCCCCGCCCCCACCATTTGTAGGATTCCAACAGCAGATGGTGGACATATTCTGTGCCACATGTCACTGTGTCTATTTCATTTTCAGTTTTTAATGTCTGTGTTCAAGTTTGCATAGTTTGTATCGTCAAAAAATCAAGCTCACTCTATGTTGTTGTTTTCTGCAGTGTCCGATCAGTGCTTACACCAGTCCAGGAGATTTTTTCATTCTAGTGACTGTACTTTTCAACTCCAGGTGTTCCATTTGATTGGCTGTGTATGTCCCATGAATATGCCTACATATGCTTATATGAGTATATTTATGATGCTAATGTTATTGAAACATAAATCTATATATACATATAGATTTTTTTTTAAAGATTTTATTTATTTATTTGACAGAGAGAGATCACAAGTAGGCAGAGAGGCAGGCAGAGAGAGAGAGAGGAGGAAGCAGGCTCCCCGCTGAGCAGAGAGCCCGACGCAGGACTCGATCCCAGGACCCGAGATCATGACCCAAGCTGAAGGCAGCGGCCCAACCTACTGAGCCACCAGGTGCCCTATACATATAGATTTTTAAGAGAGGGAGAGAGAGAGAGCACTTGTGTGCGTGGGAAGGGGAGAGAAGAAGAGGGAGAGAGAGAGAGAATCATAAACAGACTCCATGCCCAGTGTGGAGCCCAAGATGGGGCTCGATCTCAAAACTCTGAGATCATGACATGAGCTGAAACCAAGAGTCAGACGCTTACTCGACTCACCTACCCAGGCACTCCTCAGTAAATATATTTTTGATAGTTATTTTTAAATCCTTATCCGTTATTTCTGTCACCAATTTTAATTGTAAGCCTACTTCTTTTGTCTAATTTTCCTCCACTTGCTTTTGGGTCATAATTTCTTGCTTCTCTGTATTTCTAACTTTTGACTGAAGGCTTACCATAGTGAATTTTGATCGCTTAGGAGTAGATTTTATTTTCTTTCTTTGAGTTCTGCCATACTTTGTTCTGCTTAACAGTTCATTATTTGTAGGTATTTCATTGCTGTTTTGAAGCTTTTATTGGTCTCCATTCTTGTGCTCATTTAGTCCTATTGCTGAAGCACAGTCCCCATGGGAAATCTGCTGGGTGCCCTGGGTGTTTAAGGAGATCACTTTACTCTTGTTACTCCAGAATCAAATATTTGTCAGCAGTATGCAAGTTCTAAAAACTGCTGTTACAGTGCATCAGTACCTCTTTGCTTGGCCTTCTGAAATTCTGAAATTCCCCCTCTGGAATCCCAGCTCTGGAAATACTAAACAAGTTAGCATTTCACAGCAGCATCAAGGAACTTGAGTTGTATTTCTAGGGTTCTTTCCTATAGAGTTCCATCGTCTCATGTTTTCTGGTCCATGTAATACCTCTCCCTCTGCAAAATCCAATCTCTTTCTCCTTAACTCTGGGAGATGGCTTTGTTCAGCCTGTGGTCCTCTTCCCCATGCTGCATTCCAGAAGTGCGCCAAGCCTGGAGGCTGGGCTGCTCACAGGGCTGGCTCCCCTCTTTATTTTATCCCCAGCATTCTCCCTATTACCTGCAAACAAAGTCTTAAATCTTCATATCATATGCTATGTTCGGTTCATATTTGTGCATAGTGTAAGGGCAAACTCAATCCAAGATGAGGACAGAATTGAAATTCTGATTCCTTTTTAGTGTTCCACCTCAGCTTTATCAGTAACTCTGTAAATAACAAGACTTATTTTTTTCGTAATCTGGACCATCAGAATTTTAATTTAAATTGCTGAGATGTGTCAGCTTTTTGGACTCACTGAAATTGATTCTATTTGTGCTCCGTGAGTTTTATTTTTAAGTTTTTATTTAAATTCCAGTTACATAAAATAAAAATTCCAGTGTAATATTTGTTTCAGTCGTACAATATAGTGGTTCAGCGCTTCCATATACCACCCAGTGCTCGTCACTACAAGTGCTCTCCTTCATCCCCATCACCTGTTTCCCCCAGACCCCCACCCATCTCCCCTCTGGTGTTCTCTTTAGTGTGTTGTCTTTAGTAAAGAGTCTGTTTTGGGGTGCCTGGGTGGCTCGTTTAACTAGCCAGCTCTGGCTTTGGCTCAGACTGTGATCTGAAGGTCATGAACCCCACATAGTGCCTGCACTCAGAGGGAAGTCGGCTTGAAGATTCTCTCTCTCCCCCTGCCCTTCCCTTCCTCACATACTCTCTCTCTATCTCACTCATCTCACTCTCTCTAAAATAAATAAGTAAATCTTTAACAAAGGAGTCTGTTTCTGGATGTGGGTGAGGATGTGGAGAAAGGGAGCCCTCTCGCATTGCTGGTGGGAGTGCAAAGTGGTGTAGCTACTATGGAAAACAGCATGAAGTTTCCTCAGAAAGTTAAAAATGGAACTATTCTATGATCTAGCAATTGTACTAAAGAATACAAAAATACTAACTCAGTATTTATAGAAGCATTACTTATAATAATGGAAGCAGTCCAACTGTCCATTGACTGATGAATGGATAAAGAACATGTAGGGGGTGCCTGGGTAACTCAGTGGGTTAAGCCTCTGCTTTAGGCTCAGGTCATGATCCCAGAGTCCTGGGATCTAGCCCTGCATTAGGCTCCCTGCTCAGCAGGGAGCCTGTTTACCACCCAAGGCCCCACCTGTCTCTCTGCCTACTTCTGATCTCTCTCTCACTGTCAAATAAATAAATAAAATCTTCAAAAAAATAAAGATAAAAAAATAAAGATATATATATATATATATGTATATATGTATATACACACATATTACTCAACCACAAAAAAAGAATGAAATCTTGCCATTTGCAATGACACAGATAGGGCTAGAGAGTATTAAGCTAAGAGAAATCAGTCAGAGAATGACAAATACCATAATACCATAGCTTTTTTTTTTTTTTAATATAAAGGAGCCACATTTTTAACCCAACACTTTGCTTTACTAAAATTTATTTTCATAATATCAATACAAAAATAAGTATATAAGCTTTTTTAACTGAGTTTACAGCATTTACAATAAAGCCAACTATTTAATCTTTTCAAGAAAAAAATTCTAAAAGTGTTACTTGGATTTTGAAAAAAAATTAAACTATTATTAGAATTAATTATTTATTTTATTTGAAGTATCTAATGACACTAGTATCATTTAGCTGTTTATGAAGTCTCTCTTTTGCTAATAGACCCCAAAATAACAATCTTTATTTCTACCTAGGACAATCCAAAATGGACAAAATTTGCTCAGAAATGCCTTTAATTTAAATGCAAAGGTATGTTCCACTATAATAGAATGTAAATGCATATTCTGAAATTATACACGTTAAAAAACTCCACATGTACATCTTTTAGGACATCTTGTTAAACCGTCTACTAATTCTCAAGGAGATGCTGATGATTTTTCAGCAGGGCTGTGTTTGATGGTTTTTGTACCATCAGTAATAAACACTATAACTCTACTATGAAAAGTAAATTCATAGTGGAATTTACTTCCACTGGAATTTAGCTTGCACAAAATACATAGTAAATGTAAATACATTTACTATGTATTTTGTGCAAGCTGTAGATTCATTATCTGCTCTCTTGAAGAATAAAAATTCAATTTTTATTTTTATTAAATATTTATTTTATTTGATGACTGCTATTAAAAGCTATAGTTCTCTTATCTAAAGCTTTTATTGTAAAATACATAAGCAATTAATAAATAAATAAAAAGCACTGCCAAACAAGATAAATTAATGTATACTTTCACTGCACATTACATGAGCTTCTAGGTTAGTCTCTCTAGGTATCTGGATGTACCACTCAGCTCCTGCTTGTTGCACATGCTTTCTGTGTTATTAATCTCAAATTTTCTTTATTTCCCCTGACTATATTGACATGAAAGCTTAGTTTTGCTGGAAGGTTAAGACATATGCTATGGCAAATCTGGCTGGTACATGTGATATCTGGCAGGCCATATTCTTGAATACTTTATTACTGCCCAAGACTGGAAAGAGTTCTCCATCCATAATCATTAGTGTCTGAGTACTCTGCCTTTTTTTTTTTTTTCCCTAACATGGAAGCCAGCATGCTGTCTAGAAAAGAAGTTATAAGTTAGACAGCCTGTGAAAGTTTCCTGAAAACAGAGTTGAGTTACTAGTGGTCATTTGTTTACCAAAAATTAAGTCCTTTTACTGAATATAGATCTGATGAATGAACAGATGGCAAGAAAGTTCTCCAAATCCACCTTAGCTTACTTAGATGAAACTTTTAATTATAATATTTTATGTTAAAATTAAAAATCTGGAATAAATTATAATAAAGATGGAATACCAGTAGGATAGGTCTACCAGAACTTCCCTTGGCAAAGTAGGCATATGGTCACCCTTAGAGATGTTCCCTCATTCCCACTTAGCCGCTAACTCAATTGTTTGAGCTATTTTCCTGGATTTCTGTTAATTTTTCTATTATGCTTAGACCATCCTAAATTCTTAATAAATACTGAATTCAGGGAAAATACTTACAGCAAAACTTGTATAGCTTCAAAATGTGTGAGAACTAAAAGATATTTTAGAGAGTCATTTAATTAGCAACACTGATGTGAGCTCCAATTTGCATTTCAAATGAATCCCCAAAAAACACATACCCGAACTAAATAATTCAATAAAGTTGTTTTGATGTACATTGAATTGGTTTAGATTAAATAGAAGAATATAATAGTAAAATAAGCAGTCCTTAATAATGGGAGCTGTATGTGTGAAAAAGAATTTGATCAATATACCATGCACATAATTAGTGCCATGTATTTGGAAAAGAAAAGATTCAATGTGCACAAAGCACATTAGAGGAAGGTTTATAGAAGGGGCTTGGTCTGAGATTTGAGAGACAAAAACTTTTTAAGAAGACACGATATGGGGGCGCCTGGGTGGCTCAGTGGGTTAAGCCGCTGCCTTCGGCTCAGGTCATGATCGCAGGGTCCTGGGATCAAGCCCCGCATCAGGCTCTCTGCTCAGCTGGGAGCCTGCTTCCTTCTCTCTCTCTCTCTCTGCCTGCCTCTCTGCCTGCTTGTGATCTCTCTCTCTCTCTGTCAAATAAATAAATAAATTTAAAAAAAAAAAAAAAAAAAGAAGACATGATATGTACTAGAGAAAGTACACAATGTTAGGATGGGGCTGTGTCTGACATGTGCCCGAGATGTTGCTAGAACAGCTCTGCTGAGGCACAGAAGGTGCCCATAGAAGAGCAGATAGTGGAAGTAACCAGAGTCAGGTTGTTGGTGCCCTTGAAAAGCACGCTTACAAGTGGAGACTTCAACTTGTTGAAAACGGTGAAAATATTATGAAAAAAAGAATAGAAGTTCTAAAAGTAGTTTCAGAATAAATTTGAGGAAAGCCTTATTAAATTTGAGCTGGGTGAAGGATTCTTTCAATTGTAAGTGTCAGAAAACCAGGCTCAAACTGGCTTATGGAGTAAGTGAATTTATCAGGTTATTGCAAATGGAAATCCTAGAGGCAAAGCGGTCTTCAGGCATGTTCGGTAAAGGAATTAACTACAATTCCCTAACATTCTGTGCCCTGTTCTGTTGGCTGGACTTTTTAATTGTGTGACTCTGTACATGGTTACAATACCACTGCCAGTAGTGACTAAACTATCAGGTTTCTTGTCTTTATACAACTAGTGACCTTTACATTAATTGGTCTAACCTGAACCATAACTATGGGCATGAAAATCCCATGCGTTCATTGGCATAGGACTGGGTTACTGTCTATCCCTAAAACAACATTTTGGCAAAAGAAGATTCCACTTACTGGCTTCCAAAATTCAGGGTCCCTTGTTTTTGTTTTTGTTTTTGTTTTCTATTTTAGAAAGAGAGAGAGCAGGAGCAGGGTAAGGGGCTGCATCAGAGGAGGAGGTAGAGGGACAAGCAGACTCTCCACAGAGCATGGAGCCCAATTAGGGGCTTGATTCCCAGAGATCATGAGATCTCTGAGATCATGACCTGAGATCATGACCTGAAGTAATTCCCAGAGATCATGAGATCTCTGAGATCATGACCTGAAGTCAGATGTTTAACTGACTGAGGTTAAGGCACCCTGTCAAGGTTCCTTTCCAAATCACAAAGCTATACTCTAAAAGTAAACCCAGACACTCTTATTAGGAAGGGACTACAAATAATGAATATCCACCTCTTCTATAAGTGGTGGGAACATAATACATTCTGATTTTTTTTTTCAGTATAGTCTTACTGTACTAGTAATTATAGTTTGGCAGTTATATATTTATATGAAATAGTTAAAACTCATAAGAATAAATATACACGTACCACTTTCAGTTTTGAAACTATATGATTTTATGATAAAGTTGACTAAAAATAAAATTAATAGTTTCAGAGATTTTATGGGTATGAAAAAAATTAGCTATTTTCTGATCCAAGACACACGTTTTAATTAAATTCCAGTAACAAAAAACAGGTCAATGAAATCTTTGGCATTTTCACTAAAACACGAAAGTATGACATCCCCGTATGACCCAGGGTACACTATCAGGGCATTGCTTCTTAGTATTAGAGGAATAGGTCTTGTAAAGCTTCTTTCTTCATCTACTTCATTTGAAAATATAAGCCCAATTAAAATAGGGAATGAGAAGAAATTGTATGAATTTGTAAACAGTATATGACAGGCATGCTTATGTGTAATCACATCTAATTCACCTAACGATCTTGCAAGTTATTGCAAGGGAGGTAACTACTGCACAGAGCGGGGCTAAGTAATTTACATGTTTCTCATGAATTTACAAGTGGAAGAGCCAGAGTCTGAAGCCAAATAGGATACCTGAGAAGGCAATTCCTATCCTACTTGTTGCTTTGATTTAATTTCTGGTTTTCAATGGGTACATTCGAAGTCGGCAGGGTTAATTTCTTAATGAAGAATGTCTAGGTGATTGCCTTCTGTGTCTACCCTTTAGTACATGTCTTCCAATAAGTAGAGCTGACATTTCTTATTTGCATTTTCTTCACAGCAGCATGACCAAGCTTCTGCTGTTGATAAAGTTATCAGCTTAGACCTGCTTTTCCCGTGGACAGATCCGGACTTGTGTGTAATGAACAAAACAGTGTTAGAACTGTTATATCTATGCGTCAATATTCCCTTACCTTTTCCCAGCAATCTTTTCACAGATCCCAGAATTCAACTGACTTCTTTACTCTACAGTCAGATTAAAGATGAAAAGGCCAATATTTGTTGCTAAGAGTAGTTAAAAGTCTGGTTTAGAGTCACAACAAGGATTAAATGACTGATCCATATTTTCCTGAATGCAAATTTAAACAGGCTATATAAACCAGGGAGTGATAGTAAATTGGGAAGAAAAAAGAAAGGATCAAGTTTGCTACAGAGGAAGGAAATTCTCAGAGGGGAAAAGCTGAGAACAGTAAGATCTCTCTTGCCTCCAATTATCTCTTATGCTAGGGAGATAAACGGGAAAAAATGCCAGAGTTATCTGTCTCTTAAATTTAGCTGTCAAAGTCAGACTATAGAAATTATTTTCTTAATTTAGGGTCTTCCTTTCTGTTATACATACAAAATCTGAACCTACAAAATCTGCCTTTTATACCTCTTTAAAAATACAAACTTTGTAGACTGTTATTTCATAATTTCTGTCCTGAAATTATTGGCTGTGGCATTTTTAAAGAAAATGATGAGAAGTTTAACAAATTAATTTTTTTTCCACTTAAATTCCTCTTCTGAGGAAAGTAGAGTTGTGTGTGTGCCCTACCTCTCCCACTTTGTGTTTCTCTATAGAGAATGTAAAGCCCAAGGCTGTTTGTGCTTCCAGTTGCTAAGAGGAAACAAGAAGAGTTTCTCTGGCTAACAGGGTCACCTAATCATCTCCAGCAATCAAAGGATTTGTAAATGTCAGTGCTCTTGTTCACATACTTCCAGCTGCTAAGACAACTGTGATTACTTTGTCTGAGTGCTAAGTTTTTGTTTTTTTTTTCTTTTCTCTGACCTCTAAACTCTAAGTGTTTGAAGACCACTGGAGAACTGAAAGCTGGAATTTCCCCCACGGAAGTTGCTCAATTGAACCCATTCAAATGTGTTTATATCCCGGTTAGTTGCACCACGTCCTGTGCTGCCTTTAAAACACATCTTCTCTTAAAGTGCTTTCTTTTGTCTTTAAAGTTGGTTGAGTTCTTGACAATTAAAGTAGAAAATTACAGCCTCTGCTTTCTAATTAAATAAAAAGCCCGTTTTAATTTTTTTCAGCAGATATATGTTGAAATCAATACTCCCTATGTATCACATTGTCTAAAATAATGTGCTCATGCAGGTATGTTGAGAGATATTTTCGATGTTAATCAGGTTTCTGTTGTTTTAAGGACCTTATGAGCCTTCTGGACAAAACAAAACTGACCAGTTCAGCTGGATATCCTGTGTTCAAGCTGACAATCAGGTAGTTTGTATACAATAGTTATAACCATCTAAACCATAGTTTATATGTGCAAATGCATCATATGAAATGGAAAGAGAATTAGAGACACAACTTTGTTTTATTTGGTGAAAAGGGATAATTTGCATGTCTCATTATGTGGTGTCATTAAAATTGACCTTTATCTTTGCTTCTAGAGAACTTATGATAGTGTCACCCAGTGGCCTGGAAAAATATCTATTAATTAGAACAATATGCCTACAGTCACACTGATATAATAATCATAGTATAATAACCATGTAAAGTATCAATCAATTGACAGCATATTTGATATGGAAAGAAGGCAGGGTAAATCATTGCTTATTAGCAAACAGTCATAGAAAGAGGCTTCTCAGATCAAACTAAGACTTTTATCTACCCTAAAATAGGTGAGATTAACAGACGTAAGAAAAAAAAGTCGCATCCATGCTAACCATCATCCTCACAGCAGATCCCCACTGAGATACCCTCAGTATACCTATCTACTTGAAGGCAACTACTTTGAAACAGATACATTCATATAGCAAAGAGCGGGAAAGTAACTAAAAAGTCACAGACTGAATGACAGTACCAACAGAAGAAGGAAAATGAAACCACACTGTAGGAGAGAAGACTCAGAGTTATTTCCAAGTCATTGTTTTTTTTGTTTGTTTGTTTTGTTTTTGGTTTTTGGTTTTTTTTTTAAGTTTTATTTAAATTCCAATTAGTTAGCATACAGCATGAGTATTAGTTTCAAGTACACAATATAGTGATTCAAAACTTCGATACAACACCCAGTGCCCATCACAACAGGTATATCTTTAGACATGTTCTATTATTGTATTTAAATTAATATAGTACCTGGTGTGAAGTCATATTGGATTCAAGGTGTATTGTTATCTCACCAGGATAGATTGCCTAAATATCCCAAATAACTAAGGGAGGGGAATGTGATGAAAGGACTCATTAGCATGTAGCAAGTGGCTACATTGGTTATGGAAAGTAAATGAAGAGTATTATGAATTGGTTGACTATTCAAAGGTTAAGATGACCTTTAACTCCTCAGAGAAGGCTGAGAAAGCTGCTTGGATACCAACAAAGGGCTATTCTCCCCATAGCCACTTCAGATGTGACAAGGGGAAATAACAGAGAAGGAGAAACCTCACAAAGATACAGCATTCTGCTCAACATGGTGACAGCCTAGGCCAATCAACTTCTCTCTCTTTGGAGTAACAGGAAGTCTGTTTTTATTCAGGGAAGAAAGTAAGCAAAGTGCCACCAAAAAGGTGGACTATGGTTTGCCAAATATTTCCAACTATCTGTTCTCTGGAGATACAACAGAATTTCACCTCCTGGAACCTATTGTGTAGAGTGGGACCACATTAGTAAGTGATTAGTAGACAAATTAATGACATCATTTATGGGACATTTTAATTGCATATCCCCATTATAGGTCAGAGCATTTAAGTGCAATGGAAGATCATTCATCCACATTTTTACTTTTTCTGTCTAGCATATAGCCCATGTTGACATTCAGCATAGTGATTGTTGCTTTATTAAGTTCCTAAGTGATAACAAGCAGGTATCTTCTCCTAACCCTTATGGATAAGAATTTATGGTGAGAGATGAAACTTTCTTATTTAAAAAATATAAGTTCTTTATCCAATATTAAGTATTAGATTGATTGGATTAAGTTTTTGAGGTTGCTGGTTGTTTTAGTGAAACACAGCATAGGCTGACCACTGAGTGAAGATATCCAGTTATTTTTGTTTTTCACCACTGGTTATGACAAAGCCCCAGGGGGGACTTCTGTTGCTTGTGTTATACTCAGTCTCCCATAGTCGAACCTGAAACTTTGAACATCTTGCTGGTTTCTGTTCTCCATCTGCTACTGATAACTTCATCTTTATCTTAGCCTAAATACAAAGACTCTACTGTTTCAGAGGCTTTCTCTTAGCATCCCTATGACAAAATTTCTTCATCTGTAACTAAGGGCAATAACGATTCATCTTCTACAGAGTCATTAGGGGGATTACAAAACAGATATTAAGAATTTCGGTATTTCTGTTGATGTTCTCACCGTCATCATCACCTTACTGTCAGCATCTTTATTATCCTCACAATCAATGGCAGACATGGAAAAGCTTCAGATGATTTCTTGTACCATGTTCAGAACTATTGGAACACCTAGGCCTTCTTTCCTTAAACTTTTCACTCAGATACTGGGATTATTCCATCTTAATTCAACCGATTTTGCACTCTCTCTAGGTTTTAGCTTGTAAAGGAAACACAAACTTCATATGTTTCAAGGTACTTCCAAAATATATATGAATTTCCACTCATATTTTTGCCCATCTCTTTGGATTTGACTAAATGAATCAAAGCCAAAAGTTGTAATTATCATACTCACTATGTCTAAATTCTACCCAACACCTCTCTGACTCTCATTCCCTCAGCACATGCTTGGAAGTTAAACTATTTTCTCCTTGAGGTGGGAAAATGATAGTGTTATCAGGAATTCTCAATTTTATGGTTTGAGAGCCATATAGTCTGAGACCTTCAGAGTTTCATCTCAATATACCATGTCTTTCTTTTTGAATTAAAAATAAACACACCAAATAAAAAATACCATATCAAAAGCATTACTATTTCTGCCAAGGGCTTAAAGATACACATTGAAATTCAAAACTGAGAAGTAATTTCTTTATCAGATTGGATCATCACTTTTCTTGGGGCAATACATGCACTGGCTTAATGTGTGAAGACCATGGGAAAGAGAAAAAAAAGTGAAAAAGTAACACTTCAGTTTACAATCTTCAGATTATATCTTGCAGAACTAATAATACTTAAAAAGGCTGTGGTTTGATAAGAGACCCTTAATCTCAGAAAACAAACTGAGGGTCACTAGAGGGTGGGGGATAAGGATAGGGTGGTTGGGTTGTGGACATTGGTGGAAGGTATGTGCTATGGTGAGTGCTGTGAAATGTGTAAGCCTGATGATTCAAAGACCTGTACCCCTGGGGCAAATAATACATTATATGTTAATAAAAATAATTAATTTTTTAAGAAGGCTTTGCTTTGGAAGGGGAGTTGGGTGTTCCTGGCTAGGGAAAATATTTAATCATCTGTACCAACACTTTAAATTTGGTGTTGTTCATTGGGAAAACTACATGCTGACCAAAAAAAAAGTGTCTGTTATACTCTGTTTCTCATATATGTATCTGACCTCACTGCCTTATATGCTGGCTTCAGGTACACGTACTTCCAACCACTCATGGACAACCTTTCCTATGTTTCGCTTCCCTTCCCTGAAAGAGAATGGAAATTGGAATCCCAAAGCTTGACTGGTTCTTGTCTTATTGCTCCCTCTTTGTTTAACAACTGATGACATATTTTTTGCCAGAACTAATGTTGTATCTCACCTGTTTCATCTTTTCATACAGATACATGTTTATTCCCTTATCTAATTGTCACATCTATTTTCCATGTCATTAAGTTATGTATTTTAAATCTCATAATGGACTCAGTAAATAGTTACTTACTATTTTTGCATCCTTAATGCAGAGATGAGGCCTTTTATATTGGCAGCTCAGAAAGTATCCAAATCCCTACATTAACATTAAAAATGCCCAAATTTATTTGCCATCAGAATTTCCCAAGCAACACTAGAAAAAGCATTTTGAACATATCATATACTAATAGAAAGCTACCACCAAGAAGAATTTTTCTTTTTATTCATTTTTTGTTTGTTTTATGTTTTGTTTTGTTTTCCTGTTTTGGGTTTTTTTGTTTGTTTATTTTTTTGTTTTGCCTAGCAATATAATATGAATATATTTCAAAAATATATCCAAAACTTCAAACTTTTATGATCATCCTTTTGGTAACTTATACTCTTCATATTATGGGTTTTCAAATTTCTGGATTCTCTTCAGCCAGGCTTTCTAGATTAATGGAAGATTTCCATAGATAGGTCCTATTGCAACTAATGACAGCTATAAAAATTAATCCCAAAACTGCTTCTGTTGGTATATCTATTAAAAGCCTGCATTTTTGATGATAGCCCAACTAAGTTTTTCTCCCATAATTGGAAATATGATGACAAAATGGCTTAGACAACATAACTGCAAATTTTTCCCCTCCAATAGTTCTGCATCATTTTAAGATTATAGTCAGAGGCAAAGGGAAAAGCGAGGATGCCAATGTTTCAGTGGCTTTTTGTTTCATAAAAATGAATTGTGTGTGCTTCAATGTACATTAAAATAATAGCCCAGCTGTTATTTGCACACATTTCATAAAGGGTGAAAGAAAGTTTTAAAAATATGAAATTACCTGAGAGTTAAAAACAATCCTGTGAATTGATGATAACTAGAAAAAAGTTTCTGGCAGCACATCTCTGGTTACCAGCATCAATTCAGCCAAGATCTGAAGCACAGAACTATTATGGAAAGAAATACAAGTTGATGAAAGGAGTTTTTTTTTGTTTTTTGTTTGTTTGTTTTTTCCCCCTAATATACCAAGCACTGTTTATAGGAAGGGATGATCTAGTTATTTCTCTTGAGGGAGATATTCCAGAAGAGGAGACGTTCCCTATCCATGAACCACCCCCTTCCATTTGCCTGGTAACAAGAGCTCATACTCAACAGGCCATGGTGTGGTCTAGAATCCTTCCCCGCTTCTGGAACATATTTTGGTGTCTTTTTGTCTGAACAGAGAAGACACCTTTCTATAGAATATAAATAATTTAGAGAGCACCATGAACTTTTCAGTTTCACAGACTGAATGAATTCTAATTCATCTCTGCTTCTTCTCATCAAGGTTTCACAACTCCAAATTTGGGCAAGTGAGTCTGAGTGGAGAATCTGGGTCATTTGCCTGTACTCTATGGCAGGGGATACCGGAAAAGCAAGAACAAGGCATTTCGTTTCCTGTTGAGGGAGAGAGAATTTGCCGCCACTGTGTTTCATAATACAGAAGATTTTCTCTGCATTGGAAGAAGTTCAGATAACTCAGCAACCTCCATCCCCCAAATGACAAGTGTCAGGTAAAGAGGTTTAGAAAATAAGCTCTGAAATTACTCATACTTAGGTTCAAATTGTAGCTCTTGAGTTCTTTACTCTGGGAAAACTCCATGTCCTCTCTGACCATCAGTTCTTCAACCAGTAAAATGGTGAACAGCCTTCTCCCATCTGTGAATTCACTGTTATGTTTAAAAGAATATAAATAATGAATACTGTTTTTCTGAAAATAAATAAATTGAAAAAATTAAAAAAATAATAAATGTTAAAAAAATAATAAAGTAGTTTAAAAAAAAGAATATAAATAAAATGTATAATTGCATCCGAAATGCAGTAGATACTCAAACATTAGGGACAACTGCTTATAATGATACAAAAGACTACTTTTCTCTTGAGATTTGAGGGTGGATGTTGGGGATTGTGATAAATGGCAACAGAACCTTTAATGCCTAAGGTGCTGAAAGAAATGGGAATCATTTGGGGGAAGTTCCTCCATAAACTAGCTCCCTTCCACCAGAATCATTTTCAAATGAAACAAAAAGGCCATTTGGACAAGGATGCTGGAAAATGGCTTAAAGTCAAGAATGATTTTTTCACTTGTTCAAAGTATCAGTAGCAGCCTTAGAACTGAGAATGAAACCAACTCCCCTGGCCTTGGGATGGTTTGCTTTGTACTTTACAGAACATATTAATTGGCTTGTGTCTAAAAGAATTAAAGAGTGGGTCTGACCATTCTTTGAGGATCTGACATTTGCTAATATTTTTATGCACTGGTAAATTATTAGAAATTCTTAAAGTTTAAGTCATCCACATCTTGATATTTATGAAATGCATTTTGTTATAAAGTGATGTTTCCTCATATTGTCACTGTTTTGAAGAACGGGTTTGATGTTAAAATAAATTATACCTAAACTATAAAACTGGGTTGCACAACACTCAGCCTGGGGCTGCTGTCTTCGGTAAGAACCGCCATTTAATTTTAGGTGGAAAGCCAAGAGACTTGTCCACATGTTGCTACTTCCCGATTACTTGGACGTGAACATTTTAGTGGACGAAATACAGTATTGCTGATCTCACTGAGATCAGTCTACATATATTATTACATTATGATATCTCCAAAAGCACATACACTAAGTTATAAAAAAATTGCATTTAATTGATTATAATTATTAGTACTTGAATACATAAATTTTTTAAAGACTTTATTTATTTATTGGACAGACAGAGATCACAGGTAGGCAGAGAGAGAGGGGGAAGCAGGCTCCCTGCTGAGCAGAGAGCCCAATGCAGGGCTTGATCCTAGGACTCTGGGATCATGACCTGAGCTGAAGGCAGAGGCTTAACCCACTGAGCCACCCAGACGCCCCTGAATACATAAATTATTATGCCAATTCTTATTAGACTTGATTCAGAAAAGTTTGCCAACATCTTCAAACACTTTATATACTTGTGATTTCTGAAAGAGCTGTCATTCTAGTTATTACAGCCAATTCATTTTCAGTAGGGAGTTAATAGTATTGCTCAATTCATTAATAACTAGATCCAAAAGTTTTCTTTGTCTTATTGTTTTCAGTCTTCCTTTGTTCATGTTCCATATTTGTTCTACTTTATTTATTCACTTTTCTTATTTGTTTTGTGCCCCTCCTTTCTACTCTGTACAGTATAAGTGTATCCTTATCTATGTGGGTGTGCCATATATGTACACACAGCAAAGTACTTACACATTTTAAATATACAGTGGTATAAACACAATCGTCATCAATATCATCATCATTATTGTCATTAAACAGGACTTGCACATTGCTCTCTATCTGGGGCTTTGCTAACTTAAATGAAACACATTCTCTCAAACATATTTGCTAATATTCTTAGTCTGTGCTTCATAAAATACACCAGCTTTGTGTGAATTTAGACAAGTTTCTTACTCCTTCATGGCCTCATGTGATCATTTGTAAAAATGCAGTAATTAAGATTTATGCAAGTGAGGCTTGTTCACTTGCTTGTTCAAATAAGATTATTTATTGAACACATACTATGTGCTAAGCAATGAGTCAGCAAGGGACTAAGTAGTGTATGTAGAGTATAATAGAGTCAGCAATTTCTAAATTTTAAATTTCATGAGTTTGATGAAGCAGATTCTTCATTCTATCTCTAATCTCTGTATCAAACCTTAATTATATTATGTTCATGGAAACTAGCCTTACAAGAACAGTCTCCTGCCACTGCTTCTACTCAGGCAGGAGTTGTCACATTTTGGATTTCACAGTTAATTAAAAACTAGAACTGTTGGGTTACCTGGGTGGTTCATTCGGTTACGAATGGACTGAAATCCAGTCATGGATTTCAGCTCAGGTCATGATTTTAGGATTGTGAGATTGAGCCCTGTGTCAGGCTCCCCACTCAGTATGAAGCCGGCTTAAGATTCTCTCTCCCTCTTCTGTCCCTTCCCTCTATGTGTGTTCTCTTTTTCTGAAAATAAACAAATACATCTTTAAAAAAATAGAGACTGTTATGTATTTTCCATATTTATAATTTTTTCAACTAATGTATTTTCTACTTGCACATATTCAAACTACCACCTTCATCTCTGATGATCAAAAAAGGACCAAGAGGGCACCTGGGTGGCTCAGTCGGTTAAGCAACTGCCTTCAGCTCAGGTCATGGTCCCGGAGTCCGGGGATCGAGTCCTGCATCAGGCTCCCAGCTCCATGGAGAGTCTGCTTCTCCCTCTGACCTTCTCCTCGCTCATGCTCTCTCTCACTGTCTCTCTCTCAAATAAATAAATAAAATCTTTAAACAAACAAACAAACAAAAAAGGACCAAGAAATGAAGGATAGCCAATTTCGTTTCTGACTATAAGAGCAGAAGATCTAGTAGGCACATATAAAATTTTTCATGTGTACAGTCTCTGGAATAGAACTATCACCTGTATAAATACAATGATGGGCTCAGTGCAAAACTAATAATGGATATTCTATCATGGACCATAGTGTGCTCAAACTGAATTGGAAAGAATAGCAAATTAGTAGTAGATATTATGTTGCTGAGATGTCTCTCATAGTGAAATTTCATCCAGGAAAATGACATCTAGGAAAATGACATAACTCACATGATAGCAGTCTTGTTGGGGGGGAGCACACATATCTAGCATATTTGTTTTTCATTTTTTAAAAATAAAATTAAACGTTCTAATTAGGAAACCACATAATGGACAGCTAAAATTCTAGTAAGTGAATTAATTTCTTTTCTCTATGTTGGTATACTGGGCACTTGAAAAGAAATCAATATAGCCTTCTCAATAAAGTAACTGAAAATTATCGAAAACACCCTGACAATCCATTGAGAGCTTTTATTGTTTAAAAAAAAAATACTCAGCTAATGTCGTTTAAGATAATATTGAAAGCACCCATAAAAGATTAAATTCTGGCCTGTCAGCATGAGGAGTTTCACACATCCACTTGCCAATAAAACTGATGAGAATTATTAAAAAAAAAAAAAAAAGCATTTAAAGCTTTTGGAATTAGCCCTAATGTCATAGAGCAAATGAAGCAACATCTACTCAAGGAAATATACAAAAATACTATAAGAAAAGCAAGAGCCTGATATTTGAGCCAAGAATATACCCTCCTTCCTCCCTCCCAGGGGAGCTTCATTTGTCTCTTTATATCTGTTTATATTTTCAAGGAGTTTATACATATAAAATAAAACACAATACACACTTTTGTAACTGGCTTACAAAATTAATTAATTTTGTAAATTAATTCTGAGATACATCCATGGAAAAAAATATCATTCACTCACCTGTTTTCATTGTTGCTTAATGTCTTATTGTTTAGATATGACACATTCTGTTTATTCTTTCACTGGAGCATTTAGCTTGCTTCTAGATTTCTGCTACCATGAATACAAGCTCTTTTCAGCACTTGTGTGCAAATCTTTATGTGGATGTATTTGTTTTTTTTAATTTTGCTTAGGTACATTTTTGGGAGTGAAATGACTGAACCATGAAGTAGATGTATGTCCAAACTTAAAAGAAATTTCCCAAAGTTTTTTCCAATGGTTTTATTATTTTACATGTGCATAATTAATGCAATAACTTACATAATCAATGATGAGATTTCCAGTTACTCCAGATCCTTACAAACCTTTTGTATTTTATTTTAGTCTTTTAAAGATTTCAGTCATTCCAGAAGGTGCATATTTCATTGTGGTATTATTTGGTTTCCCCTGATGACTAATTATGTGGATTTCTACGTGTGTATTGGCCATTCATATCTCCTTAGAAGGAGTCTGTTAAAATACTTTACCTATTTTGTAAGTTGGGTTGTTTGTCATCTTATTATTGAGTTGCAAGAATTCTTTATCTATTTATGATGTAAGTCTTTTTCTGTATGTGTTGTAATATTATCTTCAAGTGTCCAGTTTGCCTTGTCATTTTTAATGGTGAATATCAAAGAGCAAATCTTTAAAATATTTTTTAATAGTTTTTTTTAAAGATTTATTTTTTTTATTTATTTGACAGAGAGAGATCACAAGTAGGCAGAGAGGCAGGCAGAGAGAGAGGAGGAAGCAGGCTCCCTGCTGAGCAGAGAGCCCGATGCGGGGCTCGATCCCAGGATCCTGGGATCATGACCTGAGCTGAAGGCAGAGGCTTTAACCCACTGAGGCACCCAGGCACCCTTTAAAATATTTTTGATATTCAATTTTTTCTTTTTTAATTTTAGTTCATGCGTATTTATCTTACAAAGATTTTTTTGGTGCAGTTGTGATGATTTTTACTCATTTTCTTCTAGAAAACTTTAGATTTTTATGTTATATTTGTTAACATGATCGTAGGGGCTAGTCACTGAATATAAAATAATAATAGTTATTACTATCTCATAACTGTGTCCTAGGTACCAGGTCCTATACTAAACTACATAGGTTATAAAGGCATATAAAGAAACTTAGAAAAAAACTTAAGGAATCAGGTAGTCTTTCCTGGGAGGTAATGTCTAAGCTGAGCAATTAGGAAATAATGGAATTTAAACACAGAAGAACAGATGAAGATTAAGCATGAGACGAAGTGAACCCCAGTTCAAATGCCAAGAGCTGAAAGGGCATGACAGCGTTGAAAAGGCAATTTTAGCTTGATTGAATCTTAGCATGTAAGAGAGTCTCAGCTGAGAGACAACTGTGGAATGATTAAGAAGGGCTGGATCATAAAACCTCTTACATCCTGTGCCATGGAATGGAGGTTTTACTCCAAGCACAATGAGAAGCCATGTGTTTTGGGTTTTGGGGGGGTGAGGTTGGGTTGTGGCTTTTTACGTTTTTATTTTAATCCAGTTAGTTAACATACACTGTTACATCATTAACATGATTTGAACAAGAAAAGAATTTATTACACTTTAATTTGGGGGAAAAACACATTGGCTGGCATGTGCCAAAATCATTTGAGACAGAATAATGTTAAGGGGTTGTTCTAATAACCAAGCAAGAGAAGATAGGAGACTGGAAATGGAGTATTGAGATAATTTTGAGAGATAGAGAGGAGACCAAATTGGCTAAATTTTGCCATTGATTCAATGCATTTATTAGGCAAAGGGATGAATAAAGGTTGATGTGCAGGTGTCTGGTTTGAGTAAATATGTGAATTTTTCCAATGTCTAACAATATAGAAAACAAAGAACAAGACAAAAACTTGAGAGGGAAAGTTCATTGCTTTATAATGTTTGAGATAACAATAACATATCTTCATGTTAGTGATTAAATACTTGATAGCCTAGGTCAGGAACATAGAATAATACACATAACTGTACATGTAAATTTAGGAAGTCTTAAAATTATCAGTGGTGTTTCATTCAATAAGAGAACATATTTTTTAATTGTGTCCTGTTCATCATCATACAGTGCATCATTAGTTTTTGATGCAGCGTTCCATGAGTCATTGTTTGTGCAGAACACCAAGTGTTCCCTGCAGTCCGTGCCCTCCTTCATACTCATCACCAGGCGCATTCATCCTCCACCACCCTCTCTTCTAAAACCCTCAGTTTGTTTCCCGGAGTCTGTAGTCTCTCATGGCTCATCTCCCACTCTGATTTCTTCCCCTTCATTTTTTTCCTTCTCCTAATGTCCTCTATGCTATTCCTTATGTTCCACAAATAAGCAAAACCATATGATAATTGACCTTCTCTGTTTGACTTATTTCACTCAGCATAATCTCCTCCAGTCCCATCCATACAGTGGAAAATTACTCCGCCATCAGAAAGGAAGAGAACATATGATTATATGGGGGGAGATTATTAGTACCTCTTTGCTGGAGTGTCAGAGCACCCTGAGCCTACATATATTATATCAATCTGGTGATAGGTGTGGACTTGTCCATTCACACTCGGTTAGTCTATGGTTGAGTCAGAACTATGGTTCCTCATCATTATATTCCAAGTCATGGAACATAACAGGAAGTTATCATTATTTATGACACAAATAAAAAGTGAGTAAATGAATGAATACATTAATGAATCCATGAATAAATAAGATGTGAGGATTTGAAAACGCCCTTCTTATGTCCTAGCCTCCAAAGTCCCAGAGTATTCTATCAGTCAAGTCATAATTATCATACCTACTCATTGTGAGTCCAATGAAATAGAGTCCTTATATATTTAGAAAAAGGAAATGTCACTATCTAGGTGATAAGTGTTATCATGATGCCTGGAAAGTGGTTTTCTGGCTTCCTTGGCAACTGTTTATGAAATGTGAGTCTGTTTGGCCATTATTCAATGATGCACCTTTCAGTAAGGGGTTACTTCAACTAAAATAAATACTATAAGTCAGTTTTAAAATTCACTGTACCATTTCTCATTGATTTTATGGTGCAAGATAAATATATGATATAGAAAGGCTTGGGTTAATTATCATAGAATGAAATTTATGTGTTAAAGAAATAGATCTACAAACATGGAAATTTCATTTACAGTGTTATGATTACATGCCCAAGGAAAAAACCTATTAAACTGAATATATTATATTAAGAGGTGAAAAAATATCTATAACTTGATAAGTGAAAAATATTTGCATGAATGAAGTAATAATATCTAAGAGCTGGGGCATGCCAGACCAGACAGTAGCAACCAAAAGTCCATATTCCTTCTTTTAATGTACTACATATATATTAGATGTAAGTAAATTGATGCGAATCTTTCATGATTCTTTAAAAAGATTTTATTTATTTATTTGACAGAGGGACAAGTCACAAGTAGGCAGAGAGGCAGACGGAGGGGAGGGGGAAGCAGGCTCCCTGCTGAGCAGAGAGCCCAATGTGGCCTGGATCCCAGGACCCTGAGATCATGACCTGAGCCAAAGGCAGAGGCTTAACCCAGTGAGCCATCCAGGTGCTCCAATCTTACATGATTTTCAACAATGCTTTTCCATGTGCCCTCCCACTCACTACTAATTATCATGAAAGCTTTTTAATAAGTATTTTGTGTTGATTTTTAATCCAGTGTAATTTGCAATATAGTCTATAAACTCTACCAGCTCTCAAAAGGTTGATTTCCAATCTGTAATGAAGTGAATATATAAGTCAGAGTGTTAAGAAATTTTTACAGGAATTTTCCTTTTTGGTGATGAAGTAATCAGTTCTTTAGTTTCATTATAGTTTACAAAAGGATTGGAATGCAAAATTTTGAAATTGGAGATAAATCTGTTTCTTCACCACAGACAATGTGAAAAGAAATATCTAGTCAACAATTTATACATTAAGTGCCCTCTGTCTTTTCCTTAATGGGACTTGTACTTCTTGTTCTGAAACAACTTGTACACTCAATAATTTGCTTTTATGGTATTTTAATGTTGGTAGAATGTAATTTTATTTCTATTCTTACAATTGATGCATTTTATTCCATTGTATATTATGATATATATATATATGCTGTAATTCCTCTACTGAATAAAAATTCAGTTTCTTTCTTTTTTGAATAATGCAATAAAAAACCTTCCACATATATCTTTATATGTACATGTGAGCTGTACTTAGGACAGATTTATAAAAGGCATAATCACCAGCTCAATATATGTGCATAATTAAAGTTCAAATGTATAATGACCAGTTTTCTTCCAAAAAAGTCTTATTTAAATGTCTTTCCCTTCTACCTCTGAGTATGGCAAATTAGTTTACAAGAAAGAAAACTTTCCACCAGGAAGAATGAGAAACTAAATAGAATTTAAAAAATCTGATAGAGGGCACTGAAGAGAAATCAAGGCAGCCAGAAAAGTCAGGAAGTCATTTCATCTCTCTGAGAACATCCAGAGGATAAACAACTCATTGATGGGATTCCTCACATTCTACAGGCACTTTTCCTCTTGCGATGCTATCTGATTCATCAATGGGGAAAAGAGTATAATATGTATTTTATTCTTTTCCTAGTAGTCATGATTTTGAGTCAAAATGAAAACTAATGTTCACCCATAGCTCATTAGAGTAGAGAATATGGTATGAATTGAGAGTCTGCCACTTACTAGCTCCTGAAGAGTTGGTCAATTTCCTTCCACTCTTAAAATCTCATCTTTCTTCCTTAAAAAATGTAGATCATGACATCTAACTCACAAAAGTCTTAGGAACAAATATGAGATTAAAAGTTTTAAAAGTTTTAGCCCCAAGAATAGTGGCCACTCAGATATTAATGTACTTTCTCATCAATTTTCTAGTTTCCTTTGACTTTGTTAAAATGATTTTAAGTCTTCTTTCTCTCTGCAAGGCAGTGAGCTGCACATCATTGCTTTATTATATCAACTGCTTAGGAAGGAATAATAAGTTAAAATGCCTGCCAGGCTTAGATGCTTTCTCTACAAGAAGGCTGCTTACTCATTCTTGGTCAGATGTCTGTTTCTTGGGTCAATAATGGATTCAGTCTCCCCTGGGTTGAGTCACTTGTCACAGGTCGGAGGCAGCTTGGGCTTTGATGCTAGTGGTTCAATGTACTGCTTCCATGTTCTGATTCCAGGTAGAATTCCTATTTTTCACTTTGTAATCTGAGATTGTAGAGCCAAGGAATATGTACACATCTGGAGGGTTACACATATACGTATATTTTCCCATGTGCTGCTGGTAATGTATAATGGACGTTTCTCCAGCCCCCACGAACATAAGGACAATAGGAAGCTTCAGGGGTCTTTGCAAACCCTCCTAACTATTCCCTACCCAGGAAGGCCTGTTGCCCTTGCCTTGCAAGTCCCCATCTTCTATTAAAACCCTTTAGTTAGACAGTGGTTTCCTAGGATCCTGAGGCAGCATGCATTTGTTCCCAGAGAATTAGAGAGATCACAACCGATCCCACTAGTCCATCCCTAGGCAAGTTATTGCCTTCTGACTTCTTATTTCCATTTTGAAGCAACACACGCATGCTTGCCCTTTGCACAGACCCTACTGAAAGACACTGGGATGGTTCACTCATTGGTGGACACAATGAAATTGGCTCAAGGAGGAAAATTATTTGGTCTGTATTTTAATTCCTGCACTTCCAATGGCTGTCACCTTTTTAAATATACCCTTCACAATATCATTTCTCTCACCCTCAATTCCACAAGCTCAGTTGAGTTTCTTCCATTCCTGTGAACACCAACTTTCATTCCTATCTCATTCCAGAGAATCACAATACTTACCATTTTGACCTAAAAAAGTCAGTCAACATTCCCATGTTCTATCAGCAAACAGGAAATAAAAAATCCTTTTTAAGTTGAAATTGTGCACTACGTGGTATGTATAAGAACCATACTTTGAGTGCTGCTGAATTAGTTATAGTTGCTGATCTGCTGTAGGCAAAAGAAGGTTATCAAGTAAAGATGTCACTTTTTTTCTGGTCTTTCCCTTCTACTCTGTATTACTCTGTATTACTTTCACTATATATACTATTATATTTCTGTATTACTTTCACTACTTATAGTCTCCAGCAAGCTGCCCTTAAGGATTTCTGTTTGCTTTGATTTGAAATGAGGAGAGCACTGTAGATGAGCAGCTTTATGAAGCCCTATCACAGAGGTTGGAATTTAGACAATGGAGAAAAATAATCCCCAATATTACCCTCTTCTGAACTCGGAGACGTTTTTCCCCAAATGAAGTTTGGAAATAAAGTACAGAAATCATTTGAAAATATTCTGAGTCAAAATGTGAAGAACAGTGTAGTCTGTCCATCGTGGCATCTAAGTTAGTTTTATTCGTTAGTGTCTTTTGAGTCCTGTCAGTTTCCTTGTGAGAGGCAGTAGGGACCCAGGACAGGAAAAAGACTCTGGAACTGATTGCTGCCCTAGAATTCCAGCACTTCCACTCATCAGCTGTTTGACAAAAACCATCTCCACACCTCTAGGACTTGGCATCTGCATTTTTAAAGTAAGATTATATGAGTAGCTATACAATATAGGTCTGTTTTCTGCAGATAAGATGAGCTAGTGCATGTAATGTATATGAAACAGTACCAGGCACATAGTGAGGGTTCTGTCAATGTTAGACATAATTTATCAATAAATAAATAAATAAAAGGGGGGTTATACAGAATTCATTGATGATATGAATATTGTCTGGTTCACTAATATTGGTCATTTAATATGATCCACATTGTAAAATATTGGAGGTTTTTTTTTCTCAAATTGATATAATGTGTGAGAAAAGAAAATGGATATAAAAAGATGCATTAGAGATAATATGTTGTGTTATTATTTTGTGTGTCTGCATGTCACAACATAGTAGTGGGACTGTTACTTTCATTTGCATGGGCTGCACATTTCTCTAATTTGCCTACACTGTCTTTGTGCATTTGAAAACGTGTACCACACACGTATGTATATTTATATGGATGTGGGTAAACAAGTCTCAGGACAGAGTGATTTATTTCTGTGGGCTTTTTTTCCTTTAAAAATACCTGTGGAACTCTACCTTGTCAGGAGATGTTCTACACGGTGTCGAATTCCAGGACGTCCTCATCTGACCCTTCCACAATATCTGTGCTTCTATAATGTTTTGCACAATTCACGTTTCAGTTGACAATGCCAAAGAAGCTTCACTTACAACCGACAGGCTTGTTATTACACATTTTATTTTATTGTAATATTCTGATCCATATTCATTTTTGTAAGATGATGTATTGCTCAGTAACAAATTTTTAATATATGGATTCCTGTGTGACTCTCTGCTGTTGATGGCAGTGACTTTTATTAGCATCTAGATAATTTGTATTATGTCAAGGTATAGGGTGGATATCCTTCCCCCATATTTCTTAGACTCTAAAAGTCTTGAATATTCTGTACTACTTAAATAATTTTAAACAGTAAGGAGAAGTAATAGTTTACCCACACAAAAGAGTAATAGTAGAAATAGATGTTATATATATGCATGTGCACACACATACCCACACACAAATATGTACCTAAAACATTTATGTATGGATATGTATGTCTATGCGAATCTATATATTTACATATGAACCATACTTGATGCATATGCATGTCTAGGTGTGTCTAGGTGTGTATATATATATATATATATATATATATAATAGTTCAGAAATAATAAGCACAAATAATAAAATGTAGCTTTTTAAATTTTTACGAAGTCAGTATGTTTTGTAAAAATCACCGAGGTCAAACAATGGAACCTTACTGTCTGTCTAGCCCCCTCGAGCTCCCTTCAGTTCCCTAAGCATCAAGGATAACTGCAATTCTAGTTTCAAAAACATAGATTAATTTCCATTTTATTCAGGTTTTTTTTTTTTCTTTCCACCCTGTGAAGCTTCCAAATTTATATCCAGCCATGTTGGGGAAGGAGACCACATGCTCAAGACCCCTCTGCTTCCCATTTGTGTCTCCCCAGTCCCTGAAGATCACAGGAGCTTGGCTGGCTTCTTGATTCCCCAGCAGTACTTCTCTGCAGAGGTTGAAGTTCAGATGTGTAGTTTCCAGCCCTGCACTCAGAATCAGCAAATACCCTCTGAAAAATGGCCCTGCACGAAGCCAGGTGGACCCCCCCGACTCACCCCTCCCATGCATCTTAGTCCTCTCCCCTCATTTTTCCTCACAGCTCTCCAATGCCACCAACACATGATAAATAGTGTTTTATTCAGCTTTTTTGGTTGTTCCTGATGGGAGCATTGTTCCCTTATAAGATACTTTATCTTACTCAGAAACAGAAAACCAGAATAAAATATATGTAATATAATTTTGAGACCTACATTCTATTTCACGGTATGAACATTTATTTACAGCTGTGGTCAGAACCAGCAATAATATGGAAGATAAAACTAACTTAAAGAGGAGGTGATTAATTCAGCCTGGTCTGAAATAATTAACTGAAATATTAAGATGGGCAAGGAAACGTGGTGATAAAATATGGATTGTGCTGGATTCTTGATTAGAGATAAAGTAAAATTCCCTTTCTCTTTCTTCCAAGGCAAGGAAACTCTAGATTTTGCTAATGAACGTTTCTACTCAGGTGTTTTTCTCCAGGGTTAAGGCAGCACTCCCTGAAGATCAGGGACAGCAATCAACCATAATTTTAGTCCACACACCTATATCAGAGCTTGGGAAGAATTATATTTTGTTTTAATATTTAAAATTTTAAACGTGAGATGTCACCTGACACCTGTTAGAATGCTATTATCAAAAAACAAGAAATAGCATGTGTTGGTGAGGTTGCAGAGAAAAGAACACTGTTGGCACTGTTAGTGGGGTTTGTAAATGCAGCTACTTTGGAAAATAGTACAGAGGCTCCTCCAAAAATTTAAAAATAGAACCATCATACAATTCAGCAATTGCCCTTCTGGGTATTCATCTGAAGAAAATGAGAACACTAACTCAAAAAGATATCCACCCTCCTATGTTCGTTGCAGCCCTATTTATAATAGTCAGAATATGAAAACAACCTCAGTGTTCATCAATGAATGAATGGATTAAAAATAAAAGCGGTGTGTGTACAATGGAATAGTATTCAGCCATAAAAAGAATGAAATCTTGCCATTTGAGACAACACAGATGGACTTTGTTACGCAACATAAATCAGACAGCAAAGACAGATACCACATGATCTCCCTTAAATATGGAATCTTAAGAAAAATTAGAAAAACAAATAAAAAACCAAGCTCATCAGTACAGAGAGCAGATTGGTGATTGCCAGATGGGCCAAATGGCGAAGGAGTAAAAAGGTACAAAATTCCAACTGTAAAATAAGTGAGTCAAGGAGACATAAAGTACAGACATAAAGTACAGCATAAAGTTAATAATACTGTTTTGCATATCGGAAAACTGCCAAGAGAATAGATCTTAAAAGTTCTCATCACAAGAAAAACAATTCCGTAACTGGGTAGGGTGATGAATTTTCAGTAGACGTGTTGCCGTGATCATTTCCCAATATATACAAATACCAAATCGCTTTGTTTTACACCTGGAACTAATATAATGTTTATGTCAATTATACCTCAATAAAATAAAGATAATAATTAAAAAACATTTTTTAAAAGGAAAAAAAATACTGAACTCGCATTCCAGGATGCTATCGTCAGAACTTGTTAACTATCAGAGCCATAAAGACTGGTCTGCTTTCTGGATGAGAAAAGAACATGTGTGATATATTGATTATGGATTTACTGCCTCTCGTCTCCAGTCACACTCTTTTTACTCACTTTGTAACAACTATTTCACTTGCTATGTTAATATTTAAGGATTAAAAAAAAGATTTTTATTTATTTATTTGAGAGAGAGAGCAAGCGTGAGTGGGGAGGAGAAGCAGAGGGAAAAGCAGACTCCCCATGGAGCAGAGGGCCCGATGCAGGGCTCAGTCCCAGGACCTTGAGATCATGACCTGAGCTGAAGGCAGAGGCTTAACCAACTGAGCCATGCAGGCACCCCCAACAATTTCCAGGTTTTTTCTTTGCCAGCTGACTGGATCTTGAGATTTTTCCCTAGAGAGTGCTGGGCAGTCTTTGCAGGAGGGAAGGATTTTGCTTACTCGTTCTGGTGAGGCCATGAAGCAGGCTCCTGACGTGCACCTGTGACTCCTTCAGAGCTTGGTTCCTGCGGACGATCAGGGTCCCCATTCTTCCTCTCCTGCAGCACGTGGCTTCCTCAGTGCCCAGTGCCTACAGCACGGATGACTTCCCCAGCACCAGGTTCTGGCAGTGTGGATGTTTTCTCCCCCACTCAGTTCCTTCAGTTCATAGCAGTCAACAGTGCCTGGTGGCCATAGATTTTTCCAGAAACTCTGAGGCCGACCACCCTGGTTTCTCAGGACTGAGGAGATCCATGGGATATGGGACTTTCTCTTTAAAAATTGGGACATTCTCAGACAAACCATGACAAGTTGGAAAAAGGTGTTCCCCACAGGGTTCAGTAGCCTCTGGGGAGACAGCTTCCCACACTCAAGTTACACTCAGGCTCTTACAACATGGAATTCAGTGACTTCTCTGCCATCTGGAAGACCACAGTTACCACAGCTGTGATCTCCAGTAAGGTCTGGATCTCCGACTTGGGGTTTGCTGGTGGAGGCTCTTCCTCCGGCACACCACCTCAGCCCAAGACAAGTGTTGCTGCTTACATCCACTGTTCCTGTATTGTTTAGAATTCTCTTTACATCTTATAAGTCAATGCTTCTTAAATCCAATCTCCTGTTATAGTTAATGATGCTTTAAATGAAATCTTCCCCATTCAAATTTCTATGCTGTGTCTGTTTCATATTTATACCCCAACTGGTACATATGGCACATTCAGTTTCTCAATAGCACTTAACACATCACCTGGCACATAAATGGTGCTAAATACATATTTGTTTATACATTAACATATATGTTAATTTGGTATAAAAATTATGCCAGTACCTCTCTCACAGAAATGGATGATAGAAATCCATTGGGAAAAAAAAAAAAGTTTTCATGAAAAAAGAGAACCTTTTCTAAGCAGATAATATTAAACTGGACAGAAGAATATAAAAGATTTTGATCCTCTAACATTCTAGAAGCACCATGGCAATGAAATTTGGGTCAAAGTCTGAAATAATAAAAACTTCCTGCCTGAATATATTGGGAAGTAGAGGCTTCCAATAACTTATGGTTGATGTTAGTATTTTGGGGGATGAAATGAAGAGTAATTTTCCTAATTAACAAAATTTATGACCTCCCTGGAGTAACCCAGGTTCGCAAAGCCTAAAATAAGATTTACATTTTCAAAACTGGAAGGGTAAGTTTAGGATTGGGAACATTACCACTCCTATTGGTGAGAGTTAATTACAACATCACAATATAGAAACCATCACCTTAATGAGTAGTTTCAAGATTAGGATGTTATAGGAGAAATAGGTCATACTGATCAGGGAAATTTAATGCTCCCTTTGAATTATTTGGCCCCTCTAGAGTGCACTTAATTCTTTCAACACTCGTAATTGAGCTTGCAGCTCTTAACAAGGAAAAGCATATTGAATTTTTTCTATCACTACTAATAGATTGTTCTATATTGTTACAGATATTACAAAGTTCTGCCCTTTGTTTGGGGGATGTCTTGACTTATTACTGTATTCATGATCTCTCTTCTTATGTTTGAGATTATGACTCAACATCATTTACTTCCATATATCAGATGTTATTGTCTTTTGTGGCCTGATGTTTTGAAAAGCATTGTTTTGTAAGTTTGGTCCATTTTTTTTTTTCTAAAAATTTATCCATTTATTTGACAGAGAGAGATCACAAGCAGCCAGAGAGGCAGGCAGAGAGAGAGAGAAGGAAGCAGGCTCCCGGCTGAGCAGAGAGCCCGATGCGGGGCTCGATTCCAGGACTCTGGGATCATGACCTGAGCCAAAGGCAGCGGCTTAACCCACTGAGCCACCCAGGCGCCCCTGGTCCATTTTTTTTCACTGTGTCGGGTTACAGTGCAAATCTGGTCTCTGTTCTTCAATCTTACTTGGAAACTTATTTGGAAGCTAGTCAAGATTTTTAACTCTTATTATATTACTGGAGGGTTGGAAATATGGCTTTAATTTTAAATCACTTTTCAATTCATACAAACCTGATACTGTTAGATTGAGCCACACACTCCCGTGAATGGAACAAAGCAACCTAACACCCATGAGTAGTGATCCAGAGTACAAACCACTTGGAAGGTTTGATTAGTAAACCTATCTCTCAAGCAAGTTTTTAAAATGATTGTACATGAAGCTGAAGCACGGCATATGTCCAGGAAAATTTGCACTGAATTTTCTGACATGCACCTCAAGAGGGATCCCCCTGCATTCTCCATTAGGGAGATGAAAAAATGAGTTCAAGATCCAACACCAGCTCAGCCATGAGCTATGTGAAGTTCAGCATCAGGTATTTTCAGGACTTACCTGTTTCCTGTGATTCAGACTGTCTTGTCATATTATAGAAATCAAAGAAAGGGGGGGAATATGCTTTTTTTTCCCCCTGTACTCTTTATTTGTCAAGATTTGTATGGCCAATTCAATGTTGGTGTTGTAAGTTGTGGTGACAGACCGACTGAAGAGATAGAAAGCAGCCAGATCCTCAGTGACTTGAAGGACCCAACAAGGGAGTTATACTTCCATCGTGAGCTCATTGATACCATCCAAGGAGAGGAACAGGAATGTCTAGCCTGTTTTGAAAGATGAATTTGCCAACAATCTTTTTAAGTTTATTACTTTTCTAAGACCAAATGAGGTATTTTGAAGTTACTTTTCTTCTGAGAAAGGGATAACTTAAATCATAAGTATCAGTAAGCTAAACTTGGAAAAAATTAGCTGATAAATACTTCCGCTAATGTGTTTAACAACAAAAAAAAGTATTTTCTGGGGTGCCTGGGTGGCTCAGTGGTTTAAAACCTCTTCCTTCAGGTCAGGTCATGATCCTAGGGACCTGGGATGGAGCCTTGCTTCAGGATCTCTGTTGGGCAGGGAGCTTGTTTCCCTCTCTCTCTCTGCCTGCCTTTCTGCCTACTTGTGATCTCTGGCTGTCAAATAAATAAATAAAATCTTAATATAAAAAGATATTTTCCATGTTAAAGGCATGCATAGTCGAAATATCACAAATGTCATAGAATACATATTCCAAGTGAATTGCTCCTTTAGGCACTAACCATTTCCCAAGTTCACAGCGGTAAGTAGGTATTTGATTTACAAGTTTTTCAAGTCTATTGTTACAATTGTGGCAAATTTTCAAGTCGCAGCAAGTGTAAGTGAAGCACAAACAACCATAACAACAAGACATTTCTGAGAATTCAAGTGGTTTTTTAAATTTAGTGTCAAAAAAGTGAATGGATGGATGGTTATTATTTGGAAATGAGCATAAGAAATGCATTATGGAGGTCCGGGTTATTCAATTCAAATATTTAGATAAAACTATTTTGTTGTGTTTTCTTATTTGTTTGTTTTTGTTGTTGCTTTTTTAAAAAATGATTTTATCTATTTATTTGAGAGAGTGAGCGAGAGAGAGCACAAGCAGGGTAAAGGGCAGAGGGAAAAGGAGACTCCCACGGAGCAAGGAGCCTGATGTGGGACTCAATCCCAGGACTTTGGGATCATGACCTGAGCCACAACAAAGTCTTAACCAACTGAGCCGCCCAGACACCTTAGATATTACTATTTTAGAAAGATATCTGCACCCTTATATTCATTGAAACATTATTTACAATAGTCAAAATACAGAAATAACCTAAGTGGCCATTAATGGATGGATGGATAAAGAAAATGTGGTATACAAATGAGAGAGGAGAAATTACAACCAATACCACAGAAATACAAACAATTATGACAGAATATTATGAAACACTATATGCCAACAAATGAGACAACCTAGAAAAACTGGGTGAGTTCCTCAAACATATAAATTACCAAGACTGAAACAGGAAAAAATAGAAAGTTTGAACAGGCTGATAACCAACAAAGAAACATAGTCAGTAAGCAAAAGTTCCTAATAAATAGAAGTCTAGGACCAGACGGCCCCAAAGGCAAGTGTTACCAAACATTTAAAGAAGAATTAATATCTATTCTTCTCAAATTATTCCAAAAAATAGAAAAGGAAGGAAAGCTTCTAAATATGAGGCCAACATTACCCTGATCACAAAACCAGATAAAGACACCACAAAAAATGAGAACTACAGGCCAATATCCCTGATGAATGAGATGCAAAAATCATCAGCAAAATATTAGCAAACTGAATCCAATGATACGTTAAAGAAATCATTCACCACAATCAAGTGGGATTTATTCCTAGGTCGCAAGTGTGGCTCAATATTTGCAAATCAATCAGCATGATACATCAAATTAAAGTAAGAAGGAATAAGGACCATATGACCATTTTAATAGATGCAGTAAAAGCATTGACAAAGTATAACATCCATTCATGATAAAAACCCCCAACAAAGTAGGGTTGGAGGGAACAAACCACAACATAATAAAGGCCATATATGAAAACCCAAGCGAATATAATCCTAAATGGGGAAAAACTGAGAGCTTTTCTTGTACAGTCAGGAACAAGACAAGGATGTCCAAAGTCAGCACTTTTATTCAACATAGTACTGGAAGTTCCCGCCACAGCAATCAGACAACACAAAGAAATAAAAGGGATCTAAATTGGCAAGGAAAAAGTAAAACTTTCACTATTTACAGATGATGTGATAATATATATAGAAAACCCAAAAGATGCCACCCAATGATTGTCAGAACTGATACACAAATTCAGTAAAGTCACAGGGTACAAAAATCAATGTACAGAAATCTGTTGTATTTCTATACACCAATAATGAAGCAGCAGAAAGAGAAATTAAGGAGTCAATCCCATTTCCAGCTGCACTGAAAATAGTAAGATATCTAGGAATTAATCTAATCAAAGACATGAAATACCTCTACTTTGAAAACTATAAATCACTGCTGAAAGAAATTGAAAATGACACAAAGAAATGGAAAAACATTCTACGTTCATGGATTAGAAGAATAAATATTGTTAAAATGTCTATACTACCCAAACCAACCTACGCATTTAATGGGATCCTTATCAAAATACCACCATCATTTTTCAGAGCTAGAACAAACAATCCTAAAATGTGTATGGAACCACAAAAGACCTCAAATAGCTAAAGCAATCTTGAAAAAGAAAAGCACAATAAGAAATTGTAAAATAAGTAAAAAAGTAAAAATAAACTATATGGTGACCCATAAAAAATGCACAGAAATTCTAAAAGTGAGCACTGGAAGCAACTTCTTTGACATTAGCTGTAATATCTTCTTTCTAGTTATTGGTCTCCTGAGGCAAGAGAAACAAGAACAAAAACAAACTATTGGGACTACATCAAAATAGAAAGCTTCTGCACAGTGAAGAAAACAATTGACAAAACTAAAAGACAACCTATGAAAAACGAGATGATATCTGCAAATGACATATCTGATAAAGGGTTAATATCCAAAATATATAAAGAAAACTCAACACCAAAAAAATGAATAATCCAATTAAAAAATGAGCACAAGACATGAATAGATATTCTTTCAAAGAAGATATGCGGATGGTCAACAGACAAATGAAAAAATGTTCAACATCATTCATCATCAGGGAAATACAAATCAACGCTACAATGAGAGACCATCTTATACCTGTCAGAATATCTAAAATCAACAGCTTAAGAAACAGCAGGTGTTAGTGAGGATGTGGAGAAAGGGGAACTCTTTTGCACGGTTGGTGGGAATGCAAGCTGTTGCAGCCACTGTGGAAACAGGAGGTTCCTCAAAAAGTTAAAAATAGAACTACACTGTGGTGCAGCAATCGCACTACTAGATATTTACCCAAAGGGTACAAAAATACTAACTCAAATGGATACCTACATCCCAATGTTTATAGCAGCATTATCTACGATAGCCAGATTATGGAAACAGCCCAAGTGTTTATTGGTTAATGAATGGATAAAGAAGAGGTGGTAAACACACATATACATAATGGAAATATTTTATATATACATACAGATATATATAGATATAAATATCTATCTATTTATATTTATATATAGAGAGAGATATAATGGAATATTACTCAGTCATAAAAAAGAACCAAATCTTGCCATTTGCAACAACACGGATGTAGCTAGAGACTTAACACTAAGCAAAATAAGTCAGAGAAAGACATACGATTTCACATGTATGTGGCATTTAAGAAAAAAAACAAAGGAGCAAATGGACAGACAGAGAGAGAGAGGCAAACTAAGAAACCAACTCTTAACTATAGAGAACAAATTGATGGTTACCAGAAGGAAAGGGATGAAGGGGTGGTCAGCAAAATAGATAACAGGGACTGAGGAATACTCATGTGTCCAATCCCTGTATTGTACATCTGAAAGTTGTAGTACCCTGTATGTTATCTACTGGAATTTAGATATTAAAATCTAGACAACAGAACAAAATAGAAACCAAAAAAAAAAAAAAAGGAAAATGTGGTACATATATAATGGAATATTATTCAACCATAAAAAGTATTCACAACAACATGGATGGACCTTGAGGGCATTATGCGAAATGAAACAAATTAAGTCAGTCACACAAAGAGAGACAAATACTGTGTTCTCACGGAAACATGGGATCTAAACAAACAAACGAACAAACAAACAGAGAATGGACTGGTGGTGGGGATTGTCGGTGTAGGAAAGCGGTGAAGGGGGTCAAAAAGTACAAGCTCCCAGTTATAAGCCAAATAAGTTCTGGGGATATAATATGCAGCATGTTGACTATAATTAAGGCTATTATTTATTTGAAAGTAGCTAGGATAGTAGATTTTAAATGTTTTCATCAAAGGGCAAAAAAATTGTAAATATATGAGATGATGGGTGTTAACTAAACTTATTGTGGTAATCCTTTCATAATATATGAGCATGTCAGATTATTATTTTGTACACCTTGGACTAATACAATGTTATGTCAATTCCATATCAATAAAACTGGAAAAATTATAATTATTACATAATCATATGATTAAAATGTAATTAAAATACAATATATGTTATGATGATATAGAATCACAATTATAATTATTAAAAGTTATAATATAATATTAAAATATAATATTAATAATTATAATTATAATTGACATTTTAAATAAATTATTCCTATTTATACAGTGTTGCACATCACAAATAATTCGGCTTTCTTTCCGGTTAATGAACTATCACTAAATGCTTAATCTACTTGGCACTTGGATGACTTTACTGTGTTCTTATGTTTGGGGAATATTTTGTATTCATTTCATCATATACTACCCCATGTGGAATCCCACCTTGGAAGACCACACTATGACTTTCAGAATTCTATTGTTTTTAATTAACTTTGATGTGGGAAGTTTTATTTTTTCATTTTTGCTTCTTCTTTTATCCCTTTTAGAAAAGATGAAAGATGAAAGGGTACTTACAGGACAGCTTCAAAGCTTTGGCATTGGATTTCTACTCAATGACCTTGGCAAGTCATTTCATATGATTATTGACCTACAAATGAAAATCATAACTGCTATCCACAGTTGTTTTGTGGAGTAAATCAAATTGTAGCATAACAATTGCCAAGCAGAGTGACTGTCTTAAAGTAATAGGTTTTAAAATACACTAGCTGGAGCAGATGCAATTTGAGCTCTAGGTATAACTAGGTTCAACAATGGAGTTTTGCAAACTTCTATTAACAAACTGATGTTCTTGTTAGTTTTGTGATGACAAAATATTGTGATTTCAGGGTACTTTTGTCTATGGAGACAATAGGAGAGAACGATAAGACTGAAGATGATTTGAGGAAAGCCCTACACGTTGCATATAACACCTATCACCTTGCTCTAGGAACACTAAAAGCTTCACATGTATGATTGTTAAAATAAAGAATATAAAAATAATTAAAAAATAATAACATAATGAAACTGATAACTCATGAATCCAGGGAGCAAGGGCGTAAATGCTGACATTTTCAATGCCAGTTTTCTAAGGGGAAAATATGGGTTGAGTCATCAGCAAATAACGACAGTACGGCTTTACGTTCTTATACTCCCCATATCTCCAGAGCTACACACACTATGCCATATAAAGATCAAGGAATGACATTTGAGGTGAGGTTTTTGAAGGAAGAGTGATTTTTCAATTAGAAAACAGAAGAGTTGTCAAAGGTCAGGGAACACAATAAGGAAAGATAGACATAAAACTTTGAAAACGAATGGCATTTTGGGAAAATGGTAACCCAGTTTAAAGTGCTACGTTCATCTGACAAGCAGTCACTGAATTTCTTCTGTTAGTTAGGCACTCTAGCAGGAAGAAGCATCAGATGATTTCAGAGCCAATATCTGGTTAGGAAAGGCAGAGTAAATATGGTTTCCTCTGAAACAAACAGAAGTATCAGCATCTATTTACATATTTTAACAAGAGCTTCCTTTTTTATTTCTTTCTCTAGTCATTACATCCAATGTAAAAATTTCTACTTTGTGGGTGGTGAGTGGTTCAGTCAGTTCAGTGTCTGCCTTCAGTTCAGGTCATGATCCCAGTGTACTGAGATCAAGCAGGAGCTGGGTGGGTCCCTGCTCAGCAGGGTGTCTGCTTATCCCCCTTCTTCTGCCCTTCCCCCTCCCCTTGTGCTTGCTCCCACTCTCTCTCTCTCGCTTGCACTCTCTGTCTCTCTTTCTTTAAATGAATAAATTTTTTTTTAAATTGCTACTTTGCTAAAAAATTTACAATTTTTCCTTATTAATGAGACTGAGTTAATTCTAAAAAATGGAAGTAGGATGAACATTTATTCCATAGGTTCAGTATCATTCAGTTCAAAACATGTTCTGATTCATGTTTCCATTTTTTCTTTGACCACTGGATTGATTATTCCGAAGTGTGTTGCTTTATTGCTAAGCAATTAGGTATTTTCTAGTTATCTTTGGACTATTGACTTCTAACTCATTTTCACTGAAGTTAAGTTAGAAATATATTTGGTAGGATGTCTATCCTTTAAAATATGGTAAGTCTTTTTTGTAATCCAACATATGGTCAATTTTGGCAAATGCTTCATGAACATCTTAAGATAGAGTTATTCTATATTTTTTTTTGGGTACAGCATTAGTGTTTAATATGTGCCAGTTAGGATAAGTATGTTAAAGGATAAGTATGTTAAATTTTATTGTCCAGATAATCTATAACTTAAAAAATGTGATATATCCAGAATATTTTTTGTATCTTTCTTTTGTTCTGGAAGGTTTGGAAGCAACATTGCCAATATCCCAATGTAAAAAAACAAAAACAAAAACAAAAACCCTAGATTATTTCAACTTTCAGATTAGCCCCTGATTATGACAATAAACTGGTATCAGTGAAACATTCTGATCTGTGTTCAGGAGAAGAGGTAAACTAAATGGATAAAGTCAGGGCAGAAAGCTCTTCATACTGTATATTCTTTTTATAATTTTAGATATATTATCACCTCAAAGATAAATAAGTTAAAGTTTTGAATACTGTAAATAAAAATCACAAAAGGTATATTTTTTTTAAAAACACTATTTTTTTGTTTTAAGATTTTATTTACTTATTTGACAGAGAGAGAGAGTGAGAACAAGCAGGAGAAGCAGCAGCAGAGAGAGAGGGAAAAACAGGATCCCCGTTGAGCAAGGAGCCTGATGCGGGGCTCGATCCCAGGACCCTGGGATCATGACCTGAGCCAAAGGCAGATGCTTAATCTTCTGAGCCACCCAGATGCCCCAAAAGCACTGTGTTAAAATGAAGGAAAAAAAGGAAGCAAGGTAAAAGGAGGTTTGGTAATATGAAATATTATGGTTTATCATAATTTCTAATAAAATGGCTAATTTTGTTTGCAATGAATAAAATAAGATGGGAGAGAAATATCGATAGAAATATTCATGTGGAATACCATTATATATAATAATGACACAGACTACTGAAATTACATAAATGTAATCACCCTGATAAATTTGTAGTTGAATATTGCACTGCCAACTGCTACTTTTGAGTTTCCATGTGTTTGTGCGCAAACTAGCTGTTTGCCTTGTACCTGGCTGGAGCTTATTCAATGCGGTAAAATCGAAATTCAATATTTATTTTTCAAATTATTTAATGCATTGTTTAGGTATAAAATTGCATGATATCTCTATTTTACGATACACAGGGACACGTGGGTGGCTCAGCGGGTTAAACATCGGACTCTTGATTTCAGTCAAGGTCATGATCTCATGGTCCTGAGATGAATCCCGTCTGGCTCCAGGCTGAGCATGAAGTCTGCTTAAGATTCTCTCTCTCCTTTATCCTCTGCTCCTTCTCTCCCCACTCACGCTCTCTATCTCTAAGACGGAAAAAAAAAAAAAAAAAGAGAAAAGAAAGACATTTCAGCAAACTAAAAATAGCTAAAGCAAATATGAAAAATGTTAATTTTACTAATTAGTAAATATAAGTTACAAGCACCTGGGTGTTCATAAGACTATTCTGGTTGTTTTCTGTATGTTTAAAAATTTTCATCAAATAAAGTAAAAAAAAAACAAAATATAATGAGTTCTGTTCTAAAACACACTCACAGCAATTATCACAGAAGTTCTCATATAATTTTACATTTTGTTATAAAAAAATGAAAGTGATTCTGATAACAGATATTTAAGTGATACAAGAAATTATAATTATTTGTCTTGATATTTTGAAAAAAAGGTAATATAAGCAGAATTTTATCGGGATTTAAAATATCTGTACTTTTTCTTTGAATATCTTCTTATTTACCTACCATTGCAAATATTTTCTCCTTATTATTCAGTTTATCTTATCAGAAATGACAAAGTGATTTTCATCAAAAATTTTACTACTTTAAAAAAAAAAATTATTTATTTATTTGAGAGAGCGAGACAGTGAGAGAGAGCATGAGCAGGGAGAATGTCAGAGGGAGAAGCAGACTTCCCGTGGAGCTGGGAGCCTGATGTGGGACTCGATCCCTGGGCTCTGGGATCACGATCTGAGCCAAAGGCAGCTGCTTAACCAACTGAGCTGCCCAGTACCCAGAAATTTTACGACTTTTATAGAATATTGCAAATAATCATGTGAACTAACATTTATTAGTGATTTTTACGTACCAATCACTATTCTTAGGTATACCACAGGTACTAAGTGTTTAATATTTAAATCTAGGTCTTAAGAAAAGAATGTCATTATCTCCATCTTGTATGACAGAACTGAAGATCAATGAGTTTGAGTAATTTCTTGGACATCATACGCATGGTATCAGCAGATAACACTTTCCTGCTATGCTGTCACCGACAGTTAATGAATTATTACTCCAATATGCACATCCCTGCTAATATGTAAAAGAAGTGAGAAGATCGTAATTTCTAAATCAAATAAAAAATTTTAGCTCAATTTTAATTGTATGTTGCTATAATTTTTTGTATTCCAGGGCTAAAATATTCATTTATGGCATATTTAAATTAATCATGTTAACTTTTGTTACCAAAATGGTATTATAATTGTAAATGAAGGATTTTTCCAGTAATACTTAAGTCGAAACCAAGTTGTTAATGCATCATTAAATATTAGATCTGAGAAGCAGCACTAACCATAATAGAAATATTTTCTTTAATCATACCTGATTAAAGAATTTATAAAGTACTTTGTTTTGAATAATAACTAATTACTCTGGAATTTTACTTTAATTATAGCTGTACTAGTACATAGATGTCATCTCTACAAAATTTGTTTCAATTAACTATCTAGCAAAAAGTTTGCAGTCTATTTTACATTTAGTTTCAATTCTCCACAATGGAAATTTTATTATCTTACAAGCCTTGTTAAAGAAACTCATAAATCAGTGATTGCAAATTCATAGCCTAAGGACAGACTCTGGCCAGCAAATAGGGTTGGCCTGCACAGTTTTAAAATTCTGGTTTGTGTTTTCTTAATTTTTAAAATAGAAAGATATAACATGGAAATCCAAATATCTTTATCTCAGTAAGGAAAATCAAATCTAAGGATAAAATATTTAAATAACATTTAATAATTAAAAATTTTATTTGTAAGGAATAAAGGTAATTAGATCCCTAATCCCAATGAAGAAATGGGTAAGTTAAATGAAAGATGTTTTATTTAGTACAAAAACAAAAACAAACAAAAAGACCCCCCCCCACACACAAAATAAAATAAAATGAAAAGGAGGGGGTGAAGGAAAGGTGACTATAATCCCTTGATGTGGGTGAGGTGGGGTATTTTGGTTCTTCCTGGGTGTATCTGTTTCTCTTTGTGAGAGAACACTACTTCCCAGATATACAGGGAAATTAAAACTGCTATATATATGGGACACCTGGGTGGTTCAGTGGGTTAAGCCTCTGCCTTCCGTTCAGGTCATGATCTCAGGGTCCTGGGAATGAGTCCTGCATCAGGTTCTCTGCTCAGTAAGCAGCCTTCTTCCCACGTCCCCAACCCTGCCTGCCTCTTTGCCTACTTGTGATCTCTGTCTGTCAAATAAATAAATGAAATATTAAAAAAAAAAAAACCCACAACTGGTATGTATATATATAAAGGTGCTACTGAGTAGGGAAAAAAGAACACTGAATATATGTGTGTGTGTGTGTGTGTGTGTGTGTGAAAAAGTTCAAGTTTAAAAAGTTACTATGGAATATGTTGTATTAAACATCTAGTTGAAATGATAAGTAGGTTAAGAAAAAAAAAAAAAAAAGAAACATGAGAAAGAATTTTAAAAAAAGAGAGATAGAGAGAAAAGTTGTATCTAAGAAATACATAGGCCGTGAGGCAACACCAGGAACTTAATATACTATTTTCCCCTGGTGTTGAGGTTTTATAGTTTTATGAGGACCCTGGGGTTGTCGTCCTTTTGTTCTTTCAGCTCGTCTTCTGGTGGAGGGGCCTGCTGTGTTGTTTTCAGTCAATCCTATCAGGTCTCTAAAGGCAAGGGAAACAAAAGCAAAAATGAACTTTTGGGATTTCATCAAGATCAAAAGCTTCTGCACAGCAAAGGAAACAGTCAACAAAGCAAAGACACAACCCACAGAATGGGAGAAGATATTTGCAAATGATACTATAGACAAAGGCCTGATATCCCAAGGTTCTATAAAGAACCTCTCAAACTCAACACCCCAAAAACAAATAATCAAGCCAAAAAATGGGCAGAAGATATGAATAGGGACCTCTCAAAAGACGACATAAAATGGCTAACAGACACGTGAAAACATGTTCATCATCATTAGCCATCTGGGAAATTCAAATAAAAATTATATTGAGATACCACCTTACAATGGATAGAATGGCCAAAATTGACAAGGCAAGAAACAACAAATGTTGGAGAAGTTGTGGAGAAAGGGGAACCCTCTTACACTGTTGGTGGAATGCAAGTTGGTGCAGCCACTTTGTGAAATAGTGTGGTGATTCCTCAAAAAGTTAAAAATAGAGTTTCCCTATGACCCAGGAATTGCATTACTAGGTAGTTACCCCAAAGATACAGATGTAATGAAAAGAAGGGCCACAGGCACCCCAATGTTTTTAGTAGCAATGCCCACAATAGCCAAACTGTGGATAGAGCTGAGATGCTGTTCAGCAGACAAATGGACCAAGAAGAAGTGGTCCATATATACAAGGGCATATTATACAGCCATCAGAAAGGATGAATACCCTACTTTTGCATCCACATGTACGGGATTGGAGGCCATTATGCTGAGTGAAATAAGTCAAGCAGAGAGAGTCAGTTATCACATGGCTTCACTTATTTGAGGAACATAAGGAATAGCATGGAGGACATTAGGAAAAACAAACTGAGGGTTTTAGAGGGTAGGGGAATAGGAAAATGGGTTTATCTGGTGATGGGTATTAAGTAAGGGATGTATTACCTGGAGCAGTGAATATTATACACAAACAATGAATCATGGGACACTACATCAAAAACTAATGATATACTGTATGGTGACTAATATAATAAAAAAAAGAAAAAGAAAAATATTCTAGTTTATTGCATTTCAAGGCAGGATATTTATAATGTTAACTACTATAAGTATTATTATTTACATCTTATTTTTAAATGTAGGTATTATATAAATATATGCACATATGCATATATGAGCATTTTGGAGTGACCGCTAATATTTTATCAATTTTTAATTTCTAAGTAATAGAAAATATATAATAATCCCTAGAAGATTGAATGTAAAAGGATGAAAAAGATATAAAGTTGAGAACTAACCAAATATTAATCAAAACTCTAAGTTACTCTTGAGTTGAACTTGCTTATTTTGGGGGAATGGTAATAATATTGACTCCATTAAACCCATTTGCTGAGTTTATCAAGTTTTAGAAATTATTGAAGATAGTCCTAGTAGTGCAGAAAATTATTTGTCTTTGAAATTTCATGCTTTAGTTAAAATTTTCTCTCTAGCTTGGTAATTATGCATGCACACAATTATTGCCGCAAGTCTGCTCAGGGCAATCTGTCTCTTTCTGTATATTCTAAGCATTTATTACATAATGGAAAATAGATATTCTCTCTGATTTCCGCTTCCATAAAATCTTGAGTAAAATATACATGTATTTCATAGAGATATTCAGTTCTGATTTTTAAACCAGTTTTTCTTCTCTTTTAGATCTCTCTTTTTATTTGGAGGACTAGACATCTTGATACTGTTTACTTTCAGTCTGTATTAACACAAGGTCAAATAAAATGCATAAGAGCATTTACCGCCTTGAATCCATAGTCACATCTAACAGGAATCCATCACCTAAAGCCTAGGAGAGTGACAGAATTTATTATCACTCTCTCTCAAACTCCAGCTTTATTTATTTTGTGAGCAGTCTAAAGAAAATAGCACAGTTAATGGGTAATTCAGTGAAGAATCACTTTTCAATTATGTAGGAAACAATTTGTTAATGTCAGGATGTGGAAGCTGAGGAAGTACAGCCTGTTTCAAACAATCATTTTTAAAAATTAGAGGACATGAGAAATTATTGTAGTGGCTGGTTTAAAAATGTTAGCTTCCCCCGCCCCCCCCCAAAAAAAGTTAGCTTCCCATATCCAGAGTGAGGCTCTCCTGCTCTGAGGATCTAGGATTCTGGTACATGCCACATAGTCCTGAGGAAACATGGTGTAGCAGCCACTAGGCTTATCACACTAAGGTAGGTACTAGCCACACATTAGATCACTTCATCTTCATTTTGAAGAGTAGATTTTCACAAATAGGTCCATGTTTATGTACACAGAAATGGGAACCCAGATCAACTGCCTTTCATAGCTTTCAAGAACCCAAGATTGATGGATCCAGATCTGAGAAGACTATCACCTTCATTAAGACTCTCACCAATGATAATAAACCAATCCTGGATCTCTATCTTCAATGAAGTTGCTGTTTAACTGAGAGGAGAAGAGAAAAAGATGGAGGAGGAGGAGGAAGTAGGGCAGGAGAAGGAGAAGGGGAATAAGAAGGAAAGTGAAGAGGAAGAAGAGGAAGAGGAGGAGGAAGAAGAAGGGGAGAAGGAGGAGGGGGAGGAGGAGGATTGGGAGAAAAGGACTGGGTGCACCTAGATAATCCAGGATCATCGTGTTAAAAACTCCATAACATCAGGTACATCTTCAAAGTCACTTTTGGCATATAAGGACATCCATTCGTGTGTTCCAGGATTAGGACCTGGGCCATTGTAGGGACGTGGAGTGTTATTCAGCTGTATTTGGCCAGGGGAAGAGAAAGTAACTGAGCATTGAAATATATAAGTTGGTCTTTGATCAACCTTGGAGAAAATGGCCATGGAATGGATGATGATTTAGGAATCCGGCCAATGGATCTCTCACCCTCTTTGTTCACCAATCTTCCTTTGGCTGTAGAGATATTTGATAAGATGGTGGGTGGATAATATATGCGGTTTCATGTGCTTTAATCTCCTTGTTTCAAAAAGAGAAGGCTTATATAGAAAAGTAGTGAGTTGTCTATGTTTACACAAACACTAGTTTTCAGGACAACCACTTAAGTGGTTCAGGACATAAGAATAAGTGGAAATAAAAGGCAAACACAAAGGAACCACTGTGAGCTTTCGTTTACCCTCCAGTGTTCTAGGGAGAGGCAGGTTGCCATTTTCTCCCTCTTTCCCCATTTTCCTGCAGGAGTGCAGGAATGTCAGGCTCACAGGGGAAAGTTACAAGTTCTGTCAAATCTCTTCTCAGTGTCCATTTCTGGGGCACTTGAGCTTTCTGTGCCCGAGACCTAATTGCCAATGATCTAATCCATTACTGCCTTACTTTTTACTTGGTTGCTTTGGGGAAATCTTTATATTAGTTTTAAAAAATTGTGCACTTCTTCCAAAATGTAACGGTGAACAATTTCACTTTGTAGAGAAGGGTCACTCTTTATTTCATAAACCTTTTTTCTTTTTAGAGAAGTAAACATCTACCAAGCCTTACAAGCGGAATTATCTTATTTTCATTAATGAGATTTTCTGCTTATCAAAAGATAATACTTTTATTTTTTAATATATCATTCAGAATTTTATATTCTATCACTTCTATTTTATTTTCTTATGTCAAGAAGAAATTTATATTTTAGTATTGAATAGGATTTCTCCAAATTATTCACAAACACCCCTTTTGTACTTACTTCTTGCTGTTGCTGCTTCTGCTGTATAGTTGGGAATTCTAGGCTACAGACTAGAGGCAAGGATTTGGTTCTTCCTTTGTTCACTTACCAGATTATTGTACCTGCTTTGTTACCTAACATCACCAAGACTCAATTGTCTCATCTTGAAATGAGAATAATATACTCACCCAAATATACTGCCATATGGATTAAATCAAATCATGTATGTAAAAGCATCTGGCACAAAACATACATAGTGTTGATTCTCTCTCAGTGCTTCCATTTTAACTGTGTATGTTTCTAGAAAAACTCTGATGCTGCATTACAAAGATAAGAGAGAGACCTAGATTCTAAATTCACAGAGAATGTGTTAATAACCATTCATTAATGAAGCTTTGAAGACAATAGTGTAAAGAAAATATTAGGGTAAATTTCAAAACCTTCTTGCAATTCCCCATGTTGTCTTTATAATTAGATCTTTTCTCAGAATGCAGTTATACATTTTGTAAATGACTAGTGAATGTCAGCTAATCTTGTTTTAATTAGAGCAAATAAGACTGATGTGAGGGAAAGTTTCAAACTTTAATGTTGAATTCCTTTCAAGAGTAAAGTGCAGTGAAAAAAAATTTCTTTTTTAAGTGAGAAAGGAGACAACTATAATGATTCATCAATCTCATGAGAGAAGAGGCATTTCTTTTTTGAAGCACAAGAAAAGATAAATATTGTAAAATAGTAAACAAGTTCCCTTTGAGCATGTGTGTAAAGCCAAATGTAAAAGCTCAGAACACAAAAAAATGATCATTGTACTCATCACAATAGCTAAGATGTATTGAGGATGTTCTATGTTCTAGTCATTGATCAAGATGGTCTCTGTGTACTCAGCTTCAGGAAACTTTAGAGGAGATCCTAAGACCTAAACTCCTTTTCCTTAGAACACTGACTTCAGAAAAATTGGGATTGCAAATTCTTTTTCTTTCTCTTTGAGATGTAAATCTTTTAAAAAGCCTCTTGCCAGTTTTACAACCCAAGCCTGTCTTTCTCCAGCACCTGGGGGCCATCCCTTTGAAATGCAATCATGAAGGAAAATAGCACTTCTATCTCTTAGTTTTTATGGGAGGTTAGGAGCAGAACTTCAGGGGGCATCCTGTTTCCTATGGCAAAACAATGGCCTGCCACAAAGACATGAGAAAATCCCCTTTTCTTTGAGTAAGGCAGATTAGCAAACACAGATGGACTGACATTCTTTCACTCCAGCTTTCAAGACTTCACCCTTTGTTTCAGTGGATTTGTGTTCGGACTGGGTTCTGGAGCCTCTCCTATTGCAATAGCCTTGAAAAAAGTGCAATTTTTACCTTGAAAATATGTGTACTTGGTCGTTTGTTCATGGGGAATGAAATACTTCCACCCCTCAGAAATGCAATTCTACTACTAATCAACATACCTGGTGTAGGCAGCATTCTACATGGAAGACAGTTTGGGCAACCATCACCAGAATCGTGGCTCATACAATTCAGTGGTGCCAGATATCTACCGGGTAAGTCGTAACAATCTTAGGGGTCCTTAAACTCTTAAACTCAGGTTTTCTGATTTAAAAAAAAAAAAAAAATGTGCTGACAATGACTGAAACCTTGTAAAACATAAAGATTAAAACATAAAGATAACACACGCATACAAAAGAAAGATTAAGAATTTGTAGTAATGAGGTGTCACAGTCCATTCCATGGTTCTCTTGGAAGAGAACTATCAGAGGAAGTTCTTGGTGACCTCCCAGGGGACCGTCCTGATATACGATGTTCTAATAGGGCTTTCTGGGTTATGTTTGTCAATGTCCAAATCAGCGTTCAGCATGCAGACCAGACCGTGTAGAGCAACAGCCCCACTTGGGTGTCTCCCCTGGGTGTCTCCTGTGTGTATCTGCATGCTTGGTGTGTGTATGTATGTTCTCTGTGAGGATCCTTCACTCTCAAGATCAGGTGAGGAATATTTTCAAAACCCTTTGGTAGGACAGATCATTTCCTGCAAGTGTAGACTCGGGGAACCACTTAGCCCCGTTTGCACAGGATAGTCATGACCCTCTGGGCAGCGATATCAAGCACTCCCTCTGGACTCAAGAGGGGTTCAGATGTGTTCCTGATCATTTTATTTCAAGACTGAGCTTTGTCTGCAGCACCACACTCAATTCATAAAACGAAACAGATAAACGCAGTGGTCTCCATTTATAAATGAGGAAACTAATAGAAAGGTGGAAAACATTTTTCAGAGATACATGACTGTAATTTAACAAACCTGAATTCAAACCCTACATCTCTGAGTCTAAATCAAGCTCTCCTTCCACTTACATTTGCTCTCTTTCATAGGAAACATCAAGTCACCTTATGATGCATAAGTTACAGATGAGGAAAGAGAGGGTCAGAAAGATTGAGCAATTTTTGCCCAAGGTCTTCCAGCTCCTGAGTGGTAGAGCTTATAGAGGACCCCAGGTCTTCCAATTTGAAGTCAGTGCTCATATCATTTTAATAAAGGGATTGAAATAGATGAAATTATAATTCTTCCAAGTGTGGATGGTGTTGAGGGACATCTGGAATCTAATTGATTCTTTTTTTTTTTTTTTAAGATTTATTTAGTTAGTTAGGATAGAGAAACAGTCTCAAGCTGACTCAGCAGAGTGCAGAGCAAACTCAGGGCTTGATCTCATGACCCTGAGATCAAAACCTGAGCTGAAACCAAGAGTTGGACACTCTACCGACTGTGCCACAAAGGCACCCTGCTAATTGTTTCTTTAATAGAAGTAATTATTAATAAAAATATTTCCTCCATAATAACCATCAGAACTTCTATTAGTATACATTCTGAAGGTCATTTAGTGGTACATATTATTCTTTATATATGGGCAAAAGAAAGATAGCCTAGGAAAAAGAATACTTTATCACTTGATTTTTTTTTTTTTTTCAACAAACCCATTCAGTGTTCTCCTTGTCCAGGTTCTTCAAAGAAGGACAACCAATAAAGAGAGGGGAAGGTAAGAGAGGGAGAGAGTTAGTGAGGTTGACTGATTTTAAGAAATTGGCTCAATCATGAAGGCTGGCAAGTTCAAAATCTGCAGGATATGTGAGTAGGCTGTAGATTAGGGAAGGGTTGATGTTGTAGTTTGAGTCCTAAGGCCATCCACTGTTGGATTTCCTCCCTCTTTCGGAGAATTAGTCTTTGTTCTATTAAGGCCTTCAACTGATTGGACGAGGCCCACCAACATTATGGAGGGTAATGTGCTTTACTTAGTTGAATTAAATGTTAGCTTCAACAAAAACAAAAACAACAACAACAACAATAAAAACCCTTCACAGAAATATATAGGCTAATGTTTAAATAAATATCTGAGTACTGTGGCTTAGCCCATTTGGCACATAAAATCACCATCACAAGCATATACCCTGAGTCATTCACTGTGCTTATGTTATATATTCAAAAACAAAAGAAACAAAACAAAATAGGTTTAGATAATCTAATGGGGAAGGAAACAACCACTCAAATGGTTGCAACACTGTGAGATACTTAAGCTAAAAGAGAGGTCTGCAAGCTAGAATGCAACAAAGAAATGCCCTTGATTGTTGCTAAGGGCATGAACAAGGAAGGCTTCATAGAAGGCGGGTAGATATTTTCTGCCCAGTATGTCACTGCATGATATGGATTTATTATTATTCAATTCCAACACTTTAGAACCTTAAGCAGGTCACTTCTCTGGGCTTCAGTTCCTTACCTTTAAAATGGGAACAGATCTCTATCTGATAGGTTATTCTGGGGGGTTGAAAATAATGTATGGAAAGTATTCAGCACAGGATTTGTGATATAATACTGATCCTAAGATATTATCCAGCTGGGTCAGGTCTTTGACAGCCTGTCTATGTTCATTCCCTCTCCTACCTGACAGAGTGTCTGCTCCTGAATATTGAATATTTTGCTACTCTGAATCCAGCCTGAAATTGTATCCTTCCCTACTGATCCCCCTGCTTAGAATATCCATTATCTGTAGTGTGGTTGGCTAACTTTTCTTATAATTAAACTCTCAGATGATATGCTACCTCCTCCAGGAAGACTTACATGGTACCAGCCCTCCAGACTTCCAGAAACTGCTTCCTATCTTTATAACAGCTATCATTTCTGCATCATGGGGGCCAGTGAGCTTCAGAGCTACATAGATTTTATTTACCTCAGAATGTGCAAAGAACATGATGCATACTGGATGATGAATGTTTATAATGGAATAAATAGGACAGTGAGGTGAAAAGGGCCAGCAAGAGCACCTGGGTGGTTCATAGTTTAAGTGACAAACTCTTGGTTTTGGCTCAGGTCAAGACCTCAGGGTCGTGAGATCGAGCCCTGCATCAGGCCCCATGCTCAGTGCAGAGTCTGCTTGAGATTCTGTCCCTCTTCCTCTCTCTCTGCCCCCTCCCCAACTGTGCGCATGTGAGTGTGCACGCTCTCTCTCTCCCCCTCAAATAAATAAATAAATACATAAAATATTTAAAAAGACCAACAAACAAAAAAAAACCTTCAAATGTACAGGCAATACACCAAAGAAATATTTCTCACAGGAATAGTTTCCATATTAATTTAAATATGCTATCTTTGGGGTGCCTGGGTGGCTCAGTGGGTAAAGCCTCTGCCTTTCTTTGGCTTACGTCATGATCCCAGGGTCTTGGGATCAAGCCCTGCATCAGGCTCTCTCTCTGTGGAGAGCCTGCTTCCTCCTCTCTTTCTGCCTGCCTCTCTGCCTACTCCTGATCTCTCCTTCTCTCTGTCAAATGAATAAAATCTTAAAAAAAATAATTAAATAAATATGCTGTCTTCTTACAAACTTGTTCAGTGAATTTGGGCACAAGTATTTCTCATTTTTGGTACCCATTTCCTTGTCTATAGTATAGACTGACTCAGATTACAGTACAATAATACCTGTAGTTCTGAATCTGTGTTTCTTTGAAATAATCCTGTAGTAAAAGGGTAAATATTTTCTTAAGGAAAAAAAAAAAAAGAATGCATGCATCTTAAGAGAAAACAACTGCACATTTACTGAAACTAAGTCCTGTGTAGATCACACCCACATGTGGATATGCCTCTGGCTGGCAATTTCCCAGAACATTTCTTCCTTCAAACTCATCAACCTGCTGTCTCCACATCCCAGGTACCTGCGTGGGGCAGTGTGTGTGTCCTGTCTATGCACTCAGAGGCAGCAATGATCTGGCTGTCTTCCCTTCACTCTTCTTCTAGTCAGAGGAGTGCTTAATATTCGTAGGGGTCAGCAAAGCACTTTACATTTCCAGAGAAAAGAGTGAATTAAAATTCAGGATGTTGGGGCGCCTGGGTGGCTCAGTGGGTTAAAGCCTCTGCCTTCGGCTCAGGTCATGATCTCAGGGTCCTGGGATCGAGCCCCACGTCGGGCTCTCTGCTCAGCAGGGAGCCTGCTTCCTCCTCTCTCTCTGCCTGCCTCTCTGCCTACTTGTGATCTCTGTCTGTCAAATAAATAAATAAAATCTTTAAAATAAAATAAAATAAAATAAAATAAAATTCAGGATGTTATTTTCTTTCAAAGTCGAAATCTCTTGACTTCTAAGTGTATACATAGATAACATATAAATGCTTAGTCCTATGTATTTATAGTAATCATTCATAGCAACATATTTAATAATTCCTTATGACCATATCATCTCATATCCCCACCAACCAACCCCACCATGGTACGAGTCATCAAGTTTTCTGTTCCATTTACACTTTATATACACATAGGCATCAATCCATCTGATTATGATTATTAAAAAATACTTTTGCACTGGGGAGCCTGGGCGGCTCAGCCAGCTAAGTGTCTGCCTTCAGCTCAGGTTATGATCCTGGGGTTTTGGGATTGAGCCCTGCATCTGGCTCCCTGCTCAGGGGAGAGTCTGCTTCTCTCTCTTCCCCTCACTCTACTCATGCTCTCTTTCTCTCCCTCAAATAAGTGGATAAAATCTTTAAAAAATACCTTTGAATTGCTTTAGGTCAGTGGTCTCCTCTGTAGGCAGGTTTGCCCCCAGAGCACATGTAGCAATGCCAACCGACATTTTTGGCTGCCATAACTAGAGGGTGGGGTGGAGGGGGCACCTAGTGGGTGAAACCATGGATAATGCTAAATGTCCCATAATGCATAGGACAGAGAAATCCTTGCTCAAGCTTCCAATAATGTTGAGGATGAGGAACTCTGCCCTGAATCAGTCACAGTACTTGGCATATCATACATGGTCTCGAAATATTTGTTGACTCTATGGAAAAGTCTCACCTCCCTATTCAAAGTAAGAAGTAGGGTACATGAATTCACAATGCTCATTTCCTATAGTATGCTCATTTTCATATTAAAAGGAAAGAGCAAAGGATGCCAAAACTTATTACTACATTGAGGGAATTTATTCTGAAAACACTTTTTTTTTTTTTTTTTTTTAAATAAAGTACAGTTTCTCCAAATAGCACTTAGTCCTCATGAAGGTATTTTTTTTTTTCAGGTACAAAATAGATTACCATCTGCTCTTGACCACTTTAGTAAAAACTATAATGCAGTTAAAATTAATAGAAAAGAATGATCTCCATTAGAATGTTGCCAGTTACCTGAATATCTAAACATTCAGATCAATGAATATTTAGATGGCCTGAACAAAATGACACTCTCAGATCAAAAGCCCACTAATGCTGAAGTATACTTCAGATTAAGTTAATTGCAACCCAGGAGGAATGATACTAACCAATGTTATTCCATGAAATCATTATAATTTTAAAAAGTCAGGCAGAATCAAGAGTCTTTAGGGAGTTCTATAAGGTTACAAACTTATGAGCTCAACATACTTGATGAAGTAGAATGTGTTTACAAAGAACAGCTGAATTAGCCAAAGGATCATGAGGAATAAAATGAAGAAAGCAGCATCTGTCTTGGTGTAAAGCATGACCGTAAGACCTAAATTTAAGTCCTGGATTTAAATACGTTTTTGACTCATTGAAACTATCAATTTCTTTATCATCATCATTATTATTGTTATATTATCATGATTTCTTTAAAACCTGACATAAAAAGAGATGAACACAAGAGCCAAAACTGAAAATAAAGTGAAGCTGTCTAAGAAAACCTCTAAGAAAAAGAAAATGTATAGGTAAAACTTCCTTACACCAAGTATAGGTTGTCTTAAAAACGTTTGCATCACCTCATCCAATTCTTGGAACATGTAAAGAGGTATGTGTTTTTAGTAATTTTCAAGAAAAGAAGAGACCCAGGGACATATAAGTTAAACGATCAACCAAGGTTATCAGTGATGGAGGCAGGAGTTGGAAGTGCCAACTCTTCATGATAGTCCTCAGAGCTAGTCAGGAGAATGCGTGGGTTTAATGTTAAGTCCCCCGATGCCAAGCCCTTTTTATTTATACTCCTGTTCATGGAAGACTGGCACGCACACAATAATAACCAGTTCAGAAGCCGCCTAAAAACTTTAGTGGGAGTCTGGTATTAGCACCTGTGATTTTAGCCAAATTTCCCCAAACTAGAAGTTAATTCATCATGTGTAGAAAGAGTTCACACATACCTTTACATAATGGAATAGGATTCTGGAAAGAGAGTAAGGAAAATGTAGGGTATCCTTAAGGAGAGTGCTTTTGGGCAAGAAACTTCACTTTATGGACTCTGAGAAGATGTGTAGGCTGTTCCCTGGGCCATCTGGGGCCAAAAGGCTAAGTAAACCTGAATTGAGAGATCTTTAAGATATTGTCTTTGCTTTATTAGCTGAAACAATCATATAGAAAGAAGAATATTTTCTTTTTATTTATTTAACAAATTTTAATTTGTCTATTAATATGTTCCAAGGAACTCTGTTGCTGGTAACGATAAAGATTACACAATTCAGATAAGATCCTTGCTCTCATTAAGCTTCCAAAATAGACTCGTGATAAGTACTGTAACTTATGATACTGAGAAGTACAATTTGGAGAATAAAATACAGTGAGAGAGTGAGCATGTGCCCAGGAGTGGGGGAGGGGCAAAGGGAGGAGGAAAGAGATCATCAAGCAGATCACCCCCCACCACCAGCCAAGGAGGGGCTCGATCCCAGGACCCTGAGATCATGACCTGAGCTGAAATCAAGAGTGAGAGGCTCAACCGGCTGAGCCACACAGGCGCCCCCAGGAAATACATGAACTTTTGCTTTGATATCATAAGTCTTCGGGAAACTTATCTTCATCTTTGAAACAATTAAGAACACAAAATTCGGAGGTGACAGTCCCCTGTACCATCACCCAACTCTACTAACTGTAATTAGCTGGAGAGGAATTCGAGAAGAGTGAATATTTGAGAACACGAGCACTTCGGAGAGTCAATGTCGCAGGTTACTTGGGGGCTGGAGGGCCATGCGGGACTTAACGCAAACTCTTGAGTTTCTGGTTCCTTCTTTGTGGAAATGACTGGTAATATATTTCAAATAGTTGTTTTGATTAAAGAATTAATAAGATACTCTTAGAACAAAGCAGGTGCAGAGTAGGCACCATTTCCTTTCTGCCCCATCACATGTGTCATATTGACTCCTAAAGACGACACTGGAAGACCTTGCACCCACCTGCCACGAACACATGGCCTCTACAGCTGCCTGTGGAACTTCTGAGAAAACCCTAAAAACTAGCTGCAGGATGGGGCTCCACCTCAGGCAAGGACAGAAAAACCAAAGACCCAAGGAAGTGGGTGGGAAAGGCTGCGACACAAGGCTGCCATCGTCCCAAACCCAGGAGCCTGCCCGCCACGCCGGGAAGGTTGGCTATCCCACCAACCAAGTCGGGGCGCCCCGATTTGACGATCTGCACCCGAGATGAGTCCCGACATCCAGCTTTGAAAAACCCTCAGGGCTGGCGGCCAAGGGAGCCACAAGGTCGCGAGGAGCGGACAAGCATCTGCTCGTTCCGAGCTGCTGCCCCACTCAGCCGCCCTCGACCCAGCGCTCAGGCTTCCGGTGAACAAGGCTCCAGGGCGGCTCCCAAGGCCTCGCCCCGAGCCGCAGGCCTTCTGGGAGGTCTTCCCGCGACCGACGCGGGCCCGCCCCAGCTTCCCGCCCCGCTCAGGCTCCCCGCAACGACCTAGCACACCCACCCTCCGTCCGGCCATGCGCAGACGGCTCTCGTTCTGCGGCGCGGGAATAAGCGTCCCTGGCCTCCCTCCAGCAGGGGGCGCCATGGTGCGCTCTGCCGCCACTCTGGGAGCCCCGGCACCACGTGAGCGGAGTTTTGCCGCGCCCAAGTGGCGGTCCCCCTCTGACAGGCGCCGCACACCCTCAACCCGTCGGGGCAGTTTGAACTGAAGCAGGCTCCTTGGCCAACTCCGGGGCTGGCCGACACGCAGGAGGGGGAGGAGGACTTGAAGGTCAGGGTCACGGGCTCCCCAGTGGCTGCTTCGGGCTGGGAGACGTCCTGTTCTCTGCGGCCCGCGAACCCGCAGAGGCTGGAGCGCAGTGAAGAGGCGGGAATCGGCGCCGCACGACGGACGGGGTGACACCTCGTGAGAACGGAACGGGCTTGCCCACAAGACTGCGACTTGCAGGGCAGGCTCCAACAAGCGTGGGTGCCCCGCGTTCTGCTCTTCCCCGGACCGCGGTAGCCACTTCTGTGATGCGGTGAGTCCACGCGGCACGGCCAGAAGGACCTCGGAGGAGGCAGGTTTTAAGAGGGTCCTGGGTGAGGCCAAGAATCGTCGTGAGAGGAGTGGGTTTGAGCCTCAGGGAGGCCTTGACGGGTCCTCGAAGCGTGTTCCTCGGAGCCGCAGCCTGATTGCCCCTTGGGGACTAGTTAGAAAAGCGACTTCTTGGGGCGTGCTTCGGAGCTAGGACTCCGCGCTCCCGGGCGGCCCGAGCAGGCCGCGTTTTCGCAGACGCCTGCGATCCCGGGACACCTCCAGGTTTGCCAAGCACCCTTCAGACGAATGGTTAGGGAAGGAAAGGGTCGAGTCCTTTGCAGGGCGGTGGTGTAAGCATGCAACTCCCAGCCTAAAGGATGCTGTGAATGGAAAGCTGAGTACAGATGGATGATACAGAGATGATAGATATTCGGGGTACCCCCGTCGCAGATCGTGTTGGCTTGCTACCTATCTCGCAACTCATTTTACTTTTACTCCCTTTGCTTCTCACTGCCCTAAAAAGCAGCTTGACGATATTCTATTTGGTAATTTTAGGTAATAATAATCATATTTTATTTTGTTAATTAATTTTTTAATTTTTATTTTTTTTAATTTTTAAAAAATTTTTATTTTTTGATTTTTTTAATTTTTAATTTTTTAAATTTATTTTTTTAATTTAATTTTTTTTCAGTGTTTCAAAATTCATTGTCTATGCACCACACCCAGTGCTCCATGCAATACGTGTCCTCCGTAATACCCACCACCAGGCTCACCCACCTGTTTTTATTCACTTTCACTTTGCCTAACTGCAGAAAGAAAAATTTTTTTTCCTGTAGAATAATTAAATGAATGTCAGTGGAATGCCCTCAGACTTTGACCAGAGCTGCTGTATATATGATGTTGAGAGAAGTTATCCAAGGGCTGGAAGCATCCTTTGCGGGTGGAGCCTTAATCCAGGCTCCACTATCATTAATTACCACTTTGTAAACTCTAAAATGCCATTTAAATATTAATTATCGCCTGTAAGAGAATCAGACATGTGCTCCGCTAATCTCAGCTGGAGTCTTGCTTTACAGTGATTCTGTACTTTACTTGCTCGTAACATACGTGCTCTATTGGATAGATTTGGTAGATGGTGTCCCCTGGAGATTTAGCGTCATGGCTCAGTGACAAAGAGAACACAGTCTGTCCCGTGGTGGGCGTCTCGGTGATGCTCATTTACTGAGTGCCATGTATGGATCTTGTTGTGGGTTTACAGACATTCTGTGGACCCTCACATCTCTTTTACTCTGGTATTATTCCATATTAAGTTGAAGAAGTTGAAACTTGACTTTAGATAAAGTGGAAATCTTCAAAAGTAGGGAAACTGTGATTGAAACCCAATTCTGGTTGCTTTAAAGTTCTTGCTTTTCTGCCCTCTGGATTCATAACCATGAAAACAGTTTGGTCTCCATTGTGCACCCTCCATGCTGGGCGAATGGTCTGTGGAGATGGGGCCATTTCTTGTTTCCTGTTTCTAGTCCACCTCCCCCGCCCCTCTCCCAGCCAGTTTTAGTTCCAATGCCCTCTTAGAAGCCTTAAGTTAAACGTTCTGCACCTGTTTTTTCTTTTATCAAATAAATCAAATAATATATAATATATAGAGTGCAGTAAAAATAAAAATGTATTTAAAGGTATCACTAGTAGAATAATAGGTGATTTTTTAAAGATTCTGTGGTTTTCCAATGTTCTGTAATGACCATATATTACATAAATTTTGGTAAGTACATTTATTTTCCAAGGAGAAGCATTTTCTGCCAGCCTTCTATAAAATGTATTCAATATCTCTTGTTCTTAAAAAAATCCTATTTGCCTCTCCCCTCAACTTGTGTATTGCTGCTCTATATCAGATTAAAACAGAGGTATGAGGCAATAGAGGATAAGTAAGGGGACCATTTCTGAAGTCTTAAAATAATTAAAATTTTAAAGGGAAAAATGAAAGGCATGTACCAAAAAAGGACCTTACATACCAAGTTTGGAATCCAAATCCTTGGGAAGATTTCCTTGGCAAGTTTTTACAGATATAATTTGAGATCTTATTGATAGCTGCATTGTCAGTTCCTGTAGAAATAGGCTTATGCACCAACATCTATCCTGCTTACTTCAAACTCCCGCCATAAACTCCAGTAAGTCTGCCCTGGTTCTTTCCAGCCAGGAACTCTATATACCTTCTCTGTATTTGGTGGGTTCTTTACCTTTGTTTCTCCTAGGACACATTCCTAACAAAGTGTTGGCTAGGAGGACGGGATTATTACTACACTTGTAAAAAGAAGTGTGGAGAAGAAAGAAAAAAAAATAACCTATATTCTCGTCTAAAAACACCAGCTGTTAGTATTTTGGTTTTCTTATGTTCACTACGTTTTTCAGTGTTTATTTGGTGTGTATTTTTGTTTACCTAATTTAAGTTAACAGGAAAATATAACAGTATGTAGAAATAACCAGAATTTACATTTTAAAGTGATGATATAATATGGTAATTTGTCAGGTCGCCAAATTCTTCAGGATGCATCATTTTCTAACGTGGTAGCATAGGTTGTCATTGATTGCTACTCATCATACTAGAATACAAACTGGATGAAACCATAAATTGTGTCTGAATTGTGCATTTCCCCCAGGGTCTCCTGATAGTAGATATTCAGCAAATAGTTGTGTACTGAATGGCTTTCACTTTTATTGCATTTTGGAATCCATGAAATACATTGTGTCCTTTAACAATGACAACCCCTTAGGAAAGAGTAGACCTTTTTACTTATTTCATGGGTAATTTAACTTCTGGAAGTGAGAGGTTAAAAAGACTTGACCATCCATCCTGAGCTTTTGTTTCAGAGCTGGTGTTCTTTCTTACAAGACAGGTTGCCTTAAATTGAAAGAATGAGTTTGAAAGGGTTTGTAACTTGGAATCACACACTTTATATGATGGCCAACCAGCTCTTCCCAGTGATATTCAGGATATGAATACTCTGAGAAATTTGAGGCATTTCTAATGAATTGGTCTTAAAATCTTCCAAGCACATAGTGTGCCAAAGTCATTATTTTGATGAATAGGCCCTAAACTTTTAAAAAATGAAGCTGTGATGACAAATATCAAATCTTTTAAACAAAATCAAATTCAGGAGTTCAATTTTAAAAGAAAATTAAATGAGTTTTAGGAAGCAGAGCATTCATATTTTACCTTTATTATTAAACAACTCTTAAAACCTCTACCTTTTCGTTTCCTGACCCCAGAGAGAAAAGGCCCCTTTAGCAGCAACCTGTCTGCCCTCAGACATATTAATTAAAATAAGTGGAAGAACAAGAAGTTTTTATTTTAAAAGCTTTTTCAGTAGTGAAGAAAGTATATCGCCAAGAGTAAGTAATTAGAAATTTATGGCTGAGTTGTTTCAATTCTTATTTTTGTAAATATATAGAATCTTATTTTCTTTTTTTTTTTTCTTTTTCTTTTTTTTTTTTTAAAGATTTTATTTATTTGACAGACAGAGATCACAAGCAGGCAGAGAGGCAGGCAGAGAGAGAGGAGGAAGCAGGCTCGCTGCGGAGCAGAGAGCCCGATGCGGGGCTCGATCCCAGGACCCTGGGATCATGACCTGAGCCGAAGGCAGCGGCTTAACCCACTGAGCCACCCAGGCGCCCCCAGAATCTTATTTTCAAGGGGAAGTTAGACAGTAAACAGTAGCTACTATTTTTAAATATGTACTATGTGAGAGTTATAGTTCTAGGCTTTTTAATACATTAAGTCACAAGTCTTCCAAGGCAGCTGTTAGTATCTGTGTTACATAGATGAGGCCATAATCCCTGAGATGGTCAGAATTCTTGCCATAATTGTGTGCCTGTTACCTGGTGAATTGTGATCTTTGACTTTAGAATATCTGCGCTCTGCACACTACCCAGCCATCACTAAAATCCACAAGTCACTGTGTTTAAAAAATGTAAAATTTCTATGATAGTACATAATGTGTCTATTTTAACGCACAGTTAATATTTTACATTGTCTACCATCAAGAAAAATGGTACTCTAAAAGGAAAAGTCATGTTTTTCCTTGAGCTTTCTATACATCTTACAAACAGATGTTTATCCCAGGAGTATGTGCTCTAGTTTGAGAAGAATAATCAATGTGCCATGTATTAGGTGCTCGTTGTGAAGAAGGATTATGCGAAGGACTTCACACTCATGATTTCTCCTGATCCTCAGAGAAATCATTGAGATACAACTTTTTGAGATCTATTTATATAAAATATCCTGTGGCTTATCATTTAATAGCATCATTAATTTCCCTTAAACTGAGTTGCTTTGTAAGTCACACCAAGTATGAGCTTCGGGTTATAGAACTTCTGTGGTTGATTTGTTTCCCCAAAGTGTAGAGATAGTGCCCCATGTTGGGGGATGGGGTGAGTCATTACCGGCAGTGGGTAGGATTTCAGAACTTTTTGAGAAAGACCATCTTGATACATGAATCTGTAAATACTGCATTTCCCAGATTATATTTCTTTTTTATGGAACATGGAAACTTTTATGTTAAAAGGAGTTAAATTTTGTGACGTTAACTGTCATTTAATAGCTAACTAAAAATAACAGGCTGAATTTATTATATATGGGAGAAGACATTTTTGCAAAACAGAAAATTCATGGAAATGTCGGGTATCTAACGGACTATATTAGGTTAAGTAGAATAATGTGTTTTACTCTTTAGCCACAATTTTTAAATTGTTTACATCTTAAGGTTTCTTTGACAACAATTTTATTTGATTTACACAGAGCCAAAGGCTTGGAATGAGCCTACCCTTTTAACTGATAACAGATGCTCATAGCATCCATTGCTGTGGGAGAATGGGAGGTCAGCTCTTAAACACTGTGGCCTTGAGGCCTTAAAGGTTGTTTTAAAGTCAAAAGTTAATAAATGGAAGAGATTGTGCTTAAATGATTTGACTTTAAAGGATTTCAGTTCTCAAATTAACTTTGAATTTTTTGTTTGAAAAGTAACGGACAGGTGTGATAATTTTGCACGTGAGCATAGACTGAGGTAATCCGTTACACAGGGACTGTGGTCAGTGACACTGGACCCAGACAACTATTGTTCTGAGGCCAAAGGCAACAGGCACTTGATGAACTACTGGTTCTTCTACATGTATACTCATTTCAGGAAAACTTGGTTGTCAACATTGACCAGTTATGGAGGGGGGGCAACGATCATTGTTCATTCATGCATTCCTCCTAACATTTTCAATCTGTTTTTAAGTGAATTGATTTATTTCCATCTCTTCCTCAATTGATCAAGGATTACCTCCTAGGCATGGTGCTAAGTGCTGGTTCTGCAGTGTGACGAGGCAGTTTCTTCACTCATCAAACAGATACGCAGAGGCAGAAGGACATTCAACTGATTAAAAACAAAGGTTAATTACAAAGTGACTCACTTTATTGAAACAGAGTTAACAGGGAATTCTAGGCCTTTCTGAAAAGATGACATTTGAGGTGGCATCTGCATGAGCCCAAGAGTGAAAAAATGGTATGTGAGATCAGAATGGGCCACCTAGATAAGTGGCTTGAGGTGAAAATGGCCTTAAATAAAGCCAGTGTAGCTGGAACAGGGAGAGAAGGTTTCAAACGATGAGGTTTGAAAAGGAAGGTGGAATCTGTAAATTATGAAGAATATTAAGCCGTTACATCAGACTCCTAGGACTGTGGCAACCAAGTATCAGACCGAGTCATCTCAAATAGCAGTTTATTCTTCCACAGTTCTGGAGGCTTGGTGTCTGAAATCTAGGTGTTTGTGGTTTGATTCCCAACCAGGGCACTGGCGGAATACCATGGCATTGCCATGCCATGACTCTCCCCTAGTTTCTGGTGGTGACCCCCAGTACTCAGCCTTCCTTGGCTTGTAGAAGCATCTCGCCATGTCTCTGCACATCTTTTTCTTGTGTGATCCTGTTTCTTCACAAGGCCAACTTTTCACCTGGACAGCTGTCATATGGGATTAGGGGCCCACCCTACTGCAGTTTGATCTGTTTGGTTACATCTACAATGGTCCTATTTCCAAATGTGGTCGGTCACATTCTGAGTTTCTGGGGATTACGACTTTGATATTATCTTTTTTAGGGTGACACATTTCGATTCATAGTAGCCCTATCTTGGGATTTTTATTTATTTAAGATCAAGAAGAAATCACTGAAAAAACTCAGGCATCCATCTGATAATTTTTGGCAGAATTTAAAAAGGCAACAGAAGAAAAAGAAAGCAAATTAGTAAGCTTCTGCAAATACCTCGGGATGGTTAGAGATAATAGAGGCTTAGGCTAAGACTGCAATCCTAAAGATAGAAATAGACACATTTGACAAGAGCATCATAAGAGGAGAAATAGATTTAAGGAGAGCAGCAAATCAATAAATCATTATGGACTTGTTAAGCTTGGCACACTATGAGACACAAAGGAGAAATGAAAGTAAGATGTTGGCCCCGGAGGAGCATCATTCAAAAGGGAGGCTGACAACATAGCTCTAGGACTCATAGGCACACACGTGGTGCTCCAAGAGATGAGAATGGTGGTCTCGTTAGGAGAGGAGAGGAAGGATGGGCTGAGTCCAGTCCAGGTAGGGGAGGAGGGCATAGTGGCCTCAGAAGCAAAGGGAAGAACAGGCAGGCAATAACAAGCAAACAAGAGAATAGGGTGGTATAAATTAAGAGACGGAAATGTTTCCAGGAAGGAAAGTTGAAAAGTGCTTAATAAGCTGCTGAGGATGACAGAGATGAGTGCCGCATTGGCAGAACCAGATCAGAGAGCCGCCATTTTTTTTTTTTTTTTTCAATCTCACAAGAGAATGCCACACTTATTGGAATAAATTCGGCTATAAGTAGTAAAATAGCACTATATGTATAAGGAAAGCTTGATAATGTAGATGAAACACCTTAGACTGATTTTGTTCCTGGTACAGACAAACGTCAAAGTCATAAATCTATAGGGTTAAATTAATAAGGCCCGGAATAAATCCCAATCTCTTTTTTAAAGAGTTTGTTGAGTCCTGCAAGTCTCCAAGCATATTTGGCAGGAATAATTGAGGGCAGTTACTTTGTATAGAAATGACTGATAGGTATTTCTCAATTTTCAGGAATCATCAAGTAATCTTTGAAGTCGAAGCTTTATTTTTTAAATTTTTTAAGGGTTTATTTATTTATTTGACAGAGAGAGAGAGATCACAAGTAGGCAGAGAGACAGACAGGGGGTGGGGGAGCAGACTCCCTACTGAGCAGAGAGCCTGATGTGGGACTCGATCCCAGGACCTTGGGATCATGACCTGAGCTGAAGGCAGAGGCTTAACCCACTGAGCCACCCAGGTGCCCTGAAGTCGAAGCTTTAATTGTGTTTATGTATATATGGCACTATTTCATGGTATCACATGGATTTTAACTTTTTTCTTACCGTTACATTTGCTTCTCCTTTATTTTCTTAGTGGAGGGTTTATAGAGTAGTCAAGAAGGCTCAGTATGAAAGAGGCATCAGTGGTATGAGCTGTGACCAATAGTAAAGGACATTCCATGCCTGAAATCATTTATATTAGTTTTCTGAAACAGTTTGGAGGCCTCCCAAACAAAACGAAGCAAACAAAAAAATAGAACAAACAAACAAACAAAAAACCTTGATCTAGCGTCTCGAAGTTTTATGGACTAGCTCTATAAGCTAAAAGTACATTTTCATAACACTGGCAACATAAAAGTCTTAAGAAACTTGAATGAGCTTTTGAGCATACCCACAGAATCCTAATTCTTTCCATACTTCAATTTATTGGATTCACCCAATAGTACAATATTTTTCTCTCCTTCCAAAGACTTGTCTACCTGCTGTTAAGAATTGGACAAGATTTACTGATTTGGCTGCCTACTGGTGTGGTGTCTTTAAGTGCTGAACATAAATCTTTAATCACACTGCTTAGAGTGACTTCTACTTCTTCCTAGTATTTCATCTGTGAATAAGAAGAAAAGGCTACTGAGACTATATTATTGATGTTTGCAATGCTTGTTTTTCAACACTTTTGGTGAACCAGTTGCTGTTTTCAACAATTTTGGAGACCCAGTTTGTTTGTTTGTTTGTTTTTCCTATTTGAGTGTCACCAGTACTTTCTAGAAAAACCACCTTAGAAGAAAGAAATGCCTACTCTCCAAATAAAGGCAAATGTGCTGAAAGATGACAGGTTTGAGATGGGGCATCTGACCAGCACATCTTCTCTTTTAATCTCTGATGAACGTACATACTCGAAATAAGTGTTATTTGTTTATTTACCTAACTTCACTCTTCAGTTCAGGATTACGTCAGATGAGTTCTCATTTGGTATTGCTAAGAATTCTAGGACATTACTGTAATAACTGGGCATCCTAAAGACTAGCTTGTGGAAATACACCTAAACTTTTCCGCTCAAGGTGTTATCACTGTCTGACATTCCTCTTTTCACTCTTTCCACAAGCCCACCTACTTCTTTTTCTCTATTGCCTTTTTTTCTTTTTGGATACAGATGATTTATTATAACAACTTAATTTGTGGTTGAACACATACCACCTTTGGCACTGTTATGAAGTACATATTGCAGAGTTTTCATGTTAGTTTCTCAGACTGCACAATTTTAAATATACTTAAGGAAAAACAACTACCAATGCCCCTTCCATCAGGGAAGTAATAGTGCGTCCTACAAATGGAGTGGAATGCCAGAGATAGTAAGGTATGTGCACTTTGGAATAAGAATTTGGAAATCAAATTCTCTTCATCCCTGGCTGGCTTTGTGTTTGTGGAGTTAGTAATCAGCTTCCCCACAATGTCAGTTTACCCATCTATATAAACAAAACAAACAAGCAAGCAAAACCCAAAACAGATTCAGAGAGTTTTAAGAACTCTATCAAGAATAGTTATAAGAATATTAAGAAAGAATGTAGGTGAAAAGCCTAAAAATTAGTAGGTACTTAATTAAGGTAGATTCTCCCCCTTCTTTCTTAAAGAAAATCTTCAGGAAGACCAGCTGGTATTATGTTTTTCAGCAACAAAAGGCCTTTTAGAGAAGAAATCTTGTTGTTTTTAAAAATATTATGATTATCATGTTTTTAGTAAAAACTTGTGCCCAATGCTAGAATAAATATTATTCTTGGGACATTTGGAAGTTTGCTTTCTAGAAGCATCCTATTATTTTAAAATGTCATCAGTAAGTAGATTACCAAATAATTTTTACTCAAGTGCTTGCTATTACTTATTCATTGTTATTTTACTATTTTAAGTGTTAAGAGTTATAATTCTGAGAGAGGACGACACGTGGTGTTATCAGAACAAACACTATATTCAGTTACTCCAGTTTTTTATGCATACATATTCAAAAGGCCATTTTCCCCCAAGATCCTCACCTGAAATCTAAGGGAAACTGTGGGGCTTTTTTGGCTATTTCCAGGTAAAAAATCTCCGTGGTACTCTTGTTGAGTAACTTGACTAGTGCAATAAAATAATTGCCTTTTTTCTCTCTTGGGTCACTAATCAGTTCATCAACCACACTATGAATAGGAGTATGGTTGACCTTCCCATCTTTCATGATCTAGTGTGTTCTAGCTCATCTTAGTAACTTAGTAATATCTCCAGGGTTAGAAGTAGATATAAGAAGTGATTTGAGGCCCACAATTCCCAGTGCAGCTACTTCTCATTTGCTCTAACACCAGAGCGTGCTGGTTGCCACAAACCCTGTTCGTTGGCTTTCTGAATCAGGAAATAGGCACTACTGCTTCTTGTCTTCCAAGTCTTGATAATAGCTTTTTCTAAAATACTTTCCTAATCTTGAACTGTTTTTACAACCTCTCTCTTTAATAGGATGGAAGTGAATGATCAAGGAGATGTTAACAAACTTTTTAAAATATATTTTTTAATTTTTAGGGAAGTTTTATATTCATGGTAAAATTAAATGGAAAGGACAGACAATTCTCATATCCTTCTGACCCCACATATGCACAGCCTGCCCCACTCTCAATATTTGAACCAGAGTGGCATATTTCTTACAGTAGATAAAACATACCATATTGATGAATTGGAAGACTCACCATGTTAGAAAGGTGGCCAAATTAAGTTTAACATAGTTCGTATAAAAAATATTAACAGGAACCTTTGTAGATATTTTGTAGATATAGACATGCATATTCTAAAATATGAGTGGAAAGAAATCATGACATCTGCAAGAAAAGACCTAAAAAAAACTATAAGAATTCTGAAAAGGAAGATTAATTTTTTTCAGTGGTAAGGTTTACTAAATATCTCCTGTAATAACACAGTACTAGACATGGAGTAGATATGGATAAATGGAACAAAAATAGACCCACACAAATATGTCCAATTGACTTTCATGATATTGCAAAAGCAATTACATGGAGGAAAGATTGTCTTTTCAGTTGGACATGTAATGACTAGAAGAAGAAAATGATTATAGTCTTACACCTCAAAACTTACAGCAAATGTAATACTAAATGTATCACAAACTTAAATATAAGCCAGAAAACATAAAACTTTTAGGGACAATAAAAGCATTGGAGAAATCTTTGGGACCTAGGACTAGGCCATTTAAACTTGACACAAAGAGCACAAATCATAAAGAAAAACAATTGATAAAGTATGCGTCAGAACTAAATATGTTTGTTCTGTGAAGAACTCTGTTAAGGTAAAAAGGTGAGTTACTAACTGGGAGGAAATATTCACAAATCATATACATGATGAAGAACTTGTGTCCAGTATGTATAACAAACTCTAAAATTCCACAGTCTGAAACTCCCAGTTGATCCAGTTAATACAGGAGCAGTCAGTTTTCTGTTAGTATATCCAGATAGCAAATAAGCATTGAAAAGATTAATATCATTAGTCATTAAAGAAGTACAAATTAGAACTCTAGTGAGGTATCACGTCTCAGCTACCTTGGCTAAAATAAAAATGGTAATACCGAATGCTGGCACACATGCAGAGAAACTGAATCACTCATATTTTGTTGGTGGTAATTTAAAATGGTAGAAACAATCTGGAAAATGGTTTGTCATTTCCCTTTAAAACGAAACATATGTTTATCATATGATCCACCAGTCACACTTTTGGACATTTTTCCCGGAGAATTACAAGTTTATGTTCACTCAACCCATAAACAAATGTTTATACAGCCCTATTAGTAGTAGATAAAAACTGGATACCTTAAAATGTCTTTCAGCAGGTAAATAATTAAGCAAACTCTGGCACATTTGCATTATGGGATGTAGCTCAGTAATTAAAAAAAAAAGGACCAAACTATTGGTTCACTCAGAAACTCGGATGAGGGGGCACCGGGGTGACTCAGTGGGTTAAGCCTCTGCCTTTGGCTTGAGTCAGGATCTCAGGGTCCTGGGATCAAGCCCTGCATTGGGCTCTCTGCTCAGCAGGGAGCCCTTCCCACCACCGCCCCCCCACCCCCCACGTGCTTGCTGCTCTATCTACTTGTGATCTGTCTCTCTCTGTGTCAAATAAATAAATAAAATCTTAAAAAAAGAAATCCTTGCACTTGTGAGAATAATCAGGTATGAATATTTATTAGAAAAACTTGGATGGATATCAAGGGAATTATGTTGAGTGAAAGAACCTAATCTCAAAAGAGTACACACTTCTTAATTCTATTCATAAAGCTTTTTTTTTTTAAGATTTTATTTATTTATTTGACAGATCACAAGTAGGCAGAGAGGCAGGCAGAGAGATAGGGAAGCAGGCTGCCCATGGAGCAGAGAGCCCGACATGGGGCTCGATCCCAGGACCCTGGGATCATGACCTGAGCTGAAGGCAGAGGCATTAGCCCACTGAGCCACCCAGGCACCCCCTTTTTTTTTTTTTTTGACATAGCAAACTAAAAGAGGGAGAGTGTTGCTAATGGTTAGGAATTTAGGAATTGTTGGGGGGGATATGCATGTGGCTATAGATGGGGAGCAACAGAGAGCCATGTGGACTGATAGCCATTGTAATTGCAGGAAACTCCTCATATGATAGAATTCTGTAGAATTATACATTCACATAAATGTGTGTGAAGATGGTGAAATTCAAATAACCTCTGTGAGTTGTACCCATGTCAATATCCTGGTTTTAATATTGTATGATTGTTATAAAAGATATTATTATTGAGAAGGCTGCTTGAAGGGCAAGGATCTCCATGAACCTTTTTTTTTTTTTGCGATTTTCTGAAAATCATTTATTATTTCAAAATAATAAGTTTAAGATTGTGATTAATACTATCTTATGCATACAGTAACAAAAAATAATTTGATATTACATATAAAGCCTCCTTAGCTGCTTTCCTAATATATTCTGCCCACTTATCTACCTCATTTTATTTTTAAGTATTACATGGAATTATAAGATTAGCTATCATCCCAAAGGTCTAATAGCTTCTTCTAACTCACAAATAGAGTTAGTAGTAGACTCTGATAATACGATTTTTATAGTGGAAGTGTTGTGGTGCACCTCAATATAGCAAAATTCCTACAGTATTATTTGATATAGGTTTTCTGATTTCTATTCTGGTATTCTTTATATCTGGATGGTGGCCTTGATCTTAAGTCTCATACTAAGACAATTATGGTCTCTTTTCTAATTTAACTTGCATACTTAATCTTGAGAAATTTTCACCCAAGGGATTTTCTTTTCTCCACCTGGGGACTTTACTGTTGCTTAGCATAACTTGACTGAAGGAAGAGTTCTCCCTTCAATTTGCTCTTTTAAATGTTCTCAAACTTTCCTTTAGAATCCTCTCACATTTTTTTTTTTTTTTTCTGTAAGTTTAGAATGTCTCCACTTGATCCCCGGGGTGGAAAATATGCCTTCAACCTTATTTTTAAATAAACTCTCCTTTCTCATCTCAAATTATTCTAACACATGTGGGAAAAAAAAATGTTTCTATCTTGCTAGAATAGTGTAGTTGTTGAAAGTACCATGTTATAGTATAATGCATTCACTCTGCTTTACTGAACTTGAAAATATTGTATTGTTAAATGACAGAAATGATGAAGGAACATGTAGGGAATCCATGCAGAAAATCATCTTTCCTGATCAAATAAACCTCAAACAAATCTAACATTTTGAGCAAATACCCAGCCCAGCTCCAGAAGTTGGCCTGACACAGCAGGTCAATTTCAGTGACTAGCTGAACAAATGTGGGCCTACGCTGAATACAAGTCATTCTGTGAAAATCTGTGATTGTATCCCAGGAAGAACCTCCAGAGGATTTTTTTTGTTTTCTCTTTTTATTCCAGGAAAAAGCTTTTTAAAATTAAGTCTCATAAAGTATTTGATAGGTAGATAAAAATGAGGTTAATGTAAAAAAAAATGGGAGGACATTGATAATTTTATAGTTAAGATATGGAAGTCAAATATTCAGTCTTAGAAGGAATTCAAATTTGTGTCTTAAATATATATATCAACAGAATGATAGCATGGGTTATTGAAAAAAATATAGATCTTTATTATATCAAGGAATTGCCCCATGGTTTATGTAGAGGGTGTATTTACAATTTCACCTCTTCTGTCTAGTTTTTACTTCTGAGGGTTCTGGATTTTCTAAATTTGATTGTATCCAAATAAGTGATTTTTTTCTGTACTTTCCAATTTACATAATGTAGATTTCATCTATTTTGTTATTGCTTTAATCTGTCATAGATGACACATGAGTTTGTTGATCTCATCACTATGTCAAAAATGGCAAAAGACCCAGCAAAAGAGATGTGCCCTACGTCACTTAGCAGCTCTAAGGCAGAGCTGAAATTCTAATTCCTGTCCATCTAAAACCATAGCCAATGTTTGTTTCTGATGTATTACACTGTATTACTGAACTCTGTCTCCCTGCAGCTGAAATACCTTTGAGCACACCGAGAAGAATGCATGTCTGTCTAGAGTCCTGAGGAGCCACTGAGCAAACTTCTCCTTTTCTGATTAATCTAGATGGTCTAAGAAGAAAGTCAAGTATAAAAAGAGCTGGAATTTAACTAAATCTTTCAAAATGAAGGCATGAAGTTTGTTGGTCTCCTCTGCCATAGGTCCCAATTTTTTTTTTTTTAAAGATTTTATGTATTTATTTGACAGAGATCACAAGTAGGCAGAGAGGCAGGCAGAGAGAGAGAGGGAGAAGTAGGCTCCCCGTTGAGCAGAGAAGCCCGACGTGGGACTCAATCCCAGGACCCCGGGATCATGACCTGAGCCGAAGGCAGAGGCTTTAACCCTCTGAGCCACCCAGGCACCCCTAAGAGGTCCCAATTTTATAGTGTTGTTATTACATTCTAAGTAGAAGTCTGGGAATTTCTGTCATGATTTTTACATGGTGTAAAATATCGTAGTGTTTGGAGGAGGATGGAAGCTTAAGACTCCCCTGGTTTGACTTAATTCACAGTCATTAATTTGCTTTGATAATATTGATTTCCTGTGAAGTTCATAGTATAGAGCTTTTACCTTATTTTATTCTCAAAAACATTTTTTTTCTTGGAAGTATTATTACTTAAGGTATCCATACTTTAAGAGAAGGACCCTAAAACTCACAGAGGTTGGACAACTTAACTGGTAGCATTGGCAAGTAGTTAGCAACACTAAGACTTGTGTTCAGACCTGTAGGTTCTAAAAAAACCCAACAAACCAACAACATAGTCTAAAATGCCCAGTTTCCTTCTTGGTTGGGCTGTCAACTTTTTAATTCAAGAAGTTAAGACACAGAGGGCACAGACTCCATCTCTCCCTTGGTTCCAGAAAGCAAGGTGCAGGGCCAAGGGCTGTCACCCTGGTTTGCCTGGGAGACAGGATTACCACCCTGGTGGGAACAGTCCATAAAGCATCCAGCCAAAGTGGATCATTCTCAAGCTTTAAAATGTAATAGAGTTTGCCCTGCCAGGTTTTGGACTTGCTTGGGAACAGTGACCTCAGAATATTACCTTATTTGAAGGTAGAGTCTTTAAAGATAAATTAAATTAAAATGAGATCATATAGGTAGGCCTTAATCCAATAATATTGGTAATCCTTATAAGAAGAGGGAATTTAGACACAGTACAGAGAGAAAATGTGAAGACACAGAGAGAATGGCCAACCGGAGGCCAAGGAGAGAGGCCTGGAACAGAATTTTCCTTCATAGTCTTTGGAAGGAACCAGCCATACGAACACCTTGATCTGGACTTCTAGACTCCAGAACTGTGAGAAAATACATTTCTGCTGTTTAAACCATCCAGTCTGTGAAATTTTATTATGGCAGCTTCAGCACACAAATAAACGACCCAAAATGATGTCTTTTTTTCTGCACCTGATTTCAAATAAGGCTTGGGAAGTTAAAAGTAATCCTAGCACGCATGACTGTCCACTTATGAGAACATGCATTTATGTAAATGTTCCTTAGGTGAAGCCAATAAAATGGCAAAGTGACCTTAGTTGTGTATTTTTTCTCTTACAGTGTCTATGCAAGTTGAGCAAAGCAATTATAAACACATGCATGATACGGAATGAGAAAGATCATGTCTACCATTCAATCTGGTGGATCAGAGTAAGAGGATTTTAGAGCTAGGAAAACATTCGAGAATTTTATTCCCACCTGAGGTTACATAATGTTCTTGGCCCAAGCTTTTATTTAGGTAGCAAGTGGATGCTAATTATTGCTATTATAAAAATAAAATATTATTTACAATTTTGTGTCACTTTTTTTGCTTTAAAGACTTTCCTTCTAAATTTTTCTTGGCAGGGAATACTTGTTTATCAGTCAGACAGAAATAAATCTCTGAAAAAAAGAAAAGAAAAGAAGAAAACTGTTCACCCAAACATGACTAAATCATGAAGTAGCTTTTCTAGGTAGAGGTGTAGCCACAAGAGGTCTTAATTTCAGAGTTCATGAACTTTTTATTGCAACTTTAAGAATGTACCAAAACATTTTTAAAGACAGAACCACTTTATAGGAATAAAGAAATCTTGAAGTATTATACTATTTAGTTAGCTGACACATTATTTATGATAAGCTTAACTGATACATAAGAAGCTTAGGCAAAAAGTACAACTTTTCTCCACTAAGAAACTGTGATAAACATGTTTAGGGTAGACAGGATAAGAGAATCATTTTGGACCAGAACAGACTGAGAAAGTTGTACCTTTGTGTGGCATGTCCTCCAACCTCACTTCTTTGGGGGAGAGCTTCGTGGGATCCTGAAGAACATTCACTCCACAGCCAGAGTCTCTGGTGAAGTAAATAGCCTTCCAGCTGGGCGGAGTGGTCCTGTTGCTGCATTGTTTATTTCCAGATTCTTGTGTATTTTGAGATTTTCAAGATCTGTTTCCCCCAAATCATACCTCTTGTGTTGGTCTTTTTCCATGCTGTCTACTTTTACCTTTGCAGTGGTTTTCGCAGACCTGCTCTCTTTATGATTCCAGTATAGCTTTCTCCTTTAGTCTCCATACACATATAATCTGCAACCCACTGGATATTTCTATTTGAGTGTTTAATATAAAGGTACCCTAATGCAACTGTGTCCAAACTCAAACTGTAGTCCTCTCTCTATACCCCCTACTTACCTACCGGGGAAAAAAAATCTTCTCCTTCAGAAATTTGTACACTGGGAACTATCACATAAATCACAGAGTGATTTATGGAGTGTCCCATTCTATAAAAATGTATGTCTTACCATTATCTTCTCTTCCCTTGATCCCAACATTCATTCAAATCATGTTTTTCCCCAAAGTGTTAGAAGAAGTATACTTGTTTTGGTTTGCTTTCTTTTTAAATTTAAACTGTCACCTCCAAAAAATAGAAAATTTCACCTCAGTAGTTCCGGTCATTATCCTTGATTTCTAGAATTACTGTTGTTTTTGAAAGTGTGTTCCCAGCTTTCCATATTGCTTCCTTCAATCTGGTTTTCATATTGAGTCCAGATTGATCTTTCCAAATAGAAAATCTACTTTTTAAAATTTTTCTTTGCTTCAAGTCCTTGACACACCTGTTGTCTTCAGGATGCCTTCCAGTTTTTTCAATGAATCCAACACAGTCCCTCATGATTTGTCCCCAGGCTTTCTTTCATTTATACCCCTTCCTATCTAGTACAATAAACTCAAGAAATCAGACTCATGATCCACTTATAGATTTCTGAAGACATGTTTTTTCCCTCTTTTATCTGTATCTTCTCTGAACAACCTCTTCACACCCTTTAGGGCTCAAGTTTGAAATGTTTTTACAAGGGGAATTTTTCCTGATTTTCCAAGACTGAATTCACTGTTCATGCAAGATGCTCCACTAAGTACTTTGTCATGGCTTAAGCCACAACATTTGTGGGATGTGTGCCCTGTTCTATTTGCTTCTCTAAACTCCTTGTTGGAAAAGAACAATATTTTGCTTACCTTATAGATCCAGAACCTATCAGAGTTCTTAGTGCATAGCAGACATGCAAAAATTATTTGTTAAAAGTTTGGAAAATAAATGCCTTCCCTCAAGCTTCAGTCCCTTCCAGTGCACTTGGCCTTAATCTAGTCCTCAGACTTAGGTTAATTTTCCATGCTGCTGGTCCTCAAAATTATGGAAGCTTTTATTGCAGATTTTGACATTATTTAAAAAAAATTAGAACAAGCCTCAATGCCTAAAAAGCTATGACCTAGGAATTCACATATTTTAATACATATAGTATATATGTGTTTATTCAAACATCCAATATGGCTGAGAATTTACATGTATAGACCTGAAATTGGGAGTGGATGTACATCGTAACAGATAAATTAAGCTCTGTTCTCAGGGTATATGTAGCAATTTCCATGTAGATTGTTAATGTTGATGGCTTCACTAATAAATATTTTTAAATGTTTAGGATATTTGGCTGATTTATATAAAATTGCTGATATTTTCTAGTTTTTTGGTCTAAAACACAACAATTTCAATTGCTACAACCTAATGTTTGCCAATAAATTTGGGACATGTTACAAGATTGGCTTGTTTGGATTATGTTCTATAAATAAGTATCAGCATATATATCCCTAGTGTAAGAGAAGTCAGAAGTCACCATTTTCCCTGAATTATGATCATGTAATCACGTGAATTCAAGTAAATAATCACAACCCCAAAATGTACTTACGGCATGGCTAAGATATGTGAATATTGCCTGTAGTCTCTAGTGCTTGTATTTATTTCAACTTGTCGTGGAAAATACACAAACTCAAAAAATGTGCTTGGATTTGTATTTTGTTTCATTCCCTCATGAACTATATTACCTTGGATAGTAACCTTGAAAGCTTATTTCAGTTCCTCAACATAGACATTCTTGGCATTTGTCATTATGTACTCCCTGAATTACATATTCGCCCACTCCTTGCCCCAGTAATAGCCAAACTTTGTAACTAGGGAATCAAGTATGTTCCTCAATCCAAATGAATATCAGGAGATATCTGAGAAAATGATTTTAAAAATGAATTATTCCCCTAAAGTTGCATTTTCATAAACTCAATTCTCAGATGCTCATTTGGTGGCAGCACATGTCAGGTACTTCCTACTGTCTGATTGGGAAGTCCTGGCTGATTCCATCCTGCCCTTCTTCCTTGCTGGAAACTGGAAGAACAATTTTTACATAGGTTTAGATAAGCCAGTAATCCAGTGGCAGTCTTCCTGTCCCGAAGGAACAATAAAATTGACCAAATGAAGAAGCCATTGGGGTTGTCGTGACTATAGCTCTGGGTTTTGCTTCACTATCAGAACATGCAGAAGCAGCAGGCAAGGGCTTTGACGCCCCTGCCTCAATCCAAGTGGAAGAAGAGTTTGGTGTGACCCAACGCTCCACCATGGCTTGGAGATGTTGAGAACTTATCACCTGCTGCATGTAGATTATGAACTTCCTGTTTTCAAAATTGTAATTTTGTTAAAAGTACTACAATTTATTTTTTAACTTTATTTATGTATTTATTTTTAAGTAGGTTTCATGCCCCATGTGGGGCTTGAACTTGCGACCCTGAGATTGAGAGTTGTGTGATCTACTGACTGAGCCAACTAGGTGCCTCAAAAGTACTACAGTTTCTTTTGTGGAAGAGAAAGATGGTTCGACTCTTCACCATTGCTTGTACCAAGCTGTTAATGTATAAGGTATAAATAGTTTGAGGACAAAGAAGGACAGAGATATGTACCAAGTAGAGAGAATTAGGTATAATATTGAAAAAGTGTTAAGCACAATGTCTAGTTAATGGTAGATTGGTTTCCTGTGACTACTGGGTACAATTTCTTATAAATTCTGAAAAAGGAGTGAATGAGTAAAGTGGTGTTCCTTCTCATTTGCCTTGCAAAGCCCATTTTAAAAGCATTTTTCTCCCAGAAATCTCTATAGGTCCCCAAGAATTCTGACTCCCACCCCAGATTTCTCTTAGTGTTTTTTTTTCATATGTATGAATGTGAGATGTATTTGCATTAATATTTACATTTAAAGAATTCTAAAGAAACTACTTAGGCAATGCATATGGTTTTTGAAGATTTGGTGTGTTTTGGAAAGGGCCTATAGCTGAGCATATATTGCAAGAAACTTGGAGAAAGAGGTGGAGGTTGCAATGGAAATTCAGGAAGAAAGGGAGATTAGATCATGTAATTGAAGGTGGAGGCATTTTGGTGACTTTGGTCCTGGTCAACAGGTTTAAATTATCTTCAGTTTTCCATTGGTGATCTTTGCCCTCATTTCTGTAAGGAAATCTCTAACCAGGACTAGGGTGTAGTCTGAAACTGGGAAAAGGAAAATGAAGATAAGAGCTGAAAATTGTTACAGGGTAAATGGACAGAAGTATGGCTCAGTGAAATATGAGGTACATAAAATGAATCCTGTAAAGGACACAGGGAAGACTTTTTAGAGCTCAGGGAGGGAACAAGAAAAAAGATGATTGGATTCTAGTCATTAATCTGCCAGATTATTTGTCATAGTGTCAGGAACATTATGATTCCTAGGATAACACCTGATTTCATCAACCAAATGAGCCTATTTTGCAGGATCACCTCTCACTCCCGCCCCAGGTTGAGTAAAAATTAAGGTATTTTGCAAGTATCAGATGTAAAGGCAATTGTATGAATCCAGTATTAACCTACGTGGGTGATTTGAGGCCCATTTTCCTCTTAAATGTAAACTTCTTTTAGATTTTCTCAGTTGATAAATAAGTACTAAACCCAAGAGTTAACAATAGTAGTAAGAAAATCCATTTAAAAAGTGTCAGGACATTGTAGCTTCAAAGCACACGCAAATGCTGCAATATTATTGTCTATTATGTACTGGAAAATTGAAAGCTTTTAAAACCATTCAAGTACTTCTGCTAATAGCTGTAGAAAAACAGTAGAGTTTTCCCACATCAGGGAATAAAGGAACCTGTATAAGGGCTTTAAAATTTGAATTGCTGTAATGACCCTCTAGTTTCACCCTGCCTTTTACAATTCAGTTTTGGCTCTAAATCACTCCCCAGTAATCTATTTATTTATTTATTTAATATTTATTTGTCATATTTATTTATATTTTTAAAAAGTAATTTTATTTATTTATTTGACACAGAGAGGGACCAAGTGGACACAAGCAAGGGGAGCAACAGAGGGAGAGGGAGAAACAGGCTCCTCGCTAAGCAGGGAGTCTGATGTTGGGCTTGATCCCAGAACCCTGAGATCATGACCTGAGCTGAATGCAGATGCTTAACTGACTAAGCTACCCAGGGGCCCCTTTTATTTAATTTTTTAACTAAAAGAGAACTTTTGAAATGTGGATAATTGATTTAGCTTTATTAACCTAAGTAAAAGTGAGGGGCTTTAAAAGTGGCTATTTTCAACAGGAAAAACTAAGGAAGTTTGCAAACCCTCTCCCCTGTCGAAAGAAAACCAGGCGATACTATCAAAACAGCCATTTCAGTGCTCTGAAAACTGACTGAGATGTGCAGCAAAGTGAGAAATGTTTGTTCGTGAGAAACTGCCAAACTTTTGGTAGGAAGAATGGGAAACTGTGGTGTTTTTGCTTGGAGCTAATGCCATCTCTTCCACCCTGGTTCTTTCTGGGACTGTAGATTATGAAAATCAACATCTTCAGGGCTGAAAGGGGCTGATGCATTTGGAGCTGGTGGGGGGGCATTTTAAAAGTGTGTGTGTTTATACTTACAGACGTATCAATACAGAAGGACCACATTTTAAGTGGTAAGTACCCACCCATGGGTAGTGGGTTCCTTAGCTCTTTGTTAATTGGCTACCAGTTCCTTTTAACTTGACAAATTAAACGTTGATATCCTCTGACAGTTCCTCCCCATTCAGACCCCTAGCCCTGCTTGGAGGGAAGACCACCACCGTCATCATCAAAGTGCTTTCCTACTGTCTGTTGCTCCCAATCCATTCTTCCCCGAGCCTTTGGAGCACCATTTAAAAAAAAAAAATAGAATAATCCATAGTGTTTACTATGTGCATAATCATTGTCCTGTACATTACTCTTTATATACATTGAACTGTAATAAAAATTTACATAAGAGAGACCATGTCTTTCAATACTTGAGACTCTGCTGTGGCACCTTTAAGTGGCATACAGTCTCTTTCCCGTCCAATACATTTTACAAACCTTTGACCCCAATAATAATGCCACCAGAATTATTGAAATTCTAACAATGCTGTCACTGCTCAAAGTATCCCATTTTTGTTTCCATGTTACCCTATATAATATTATTTTGGCCATTGATATCCTCACTGAACTTCTAGGCTCAGCTTAAAAAGAACTCTTTTAAAGAGTTTGGTGGACAGTAATCATTAAGGCTGAGGAAGTAATTATCTTCCTGAATTTTCTTAGAAATACATATATGCATATGTAAAATATTATATACTTTTATTTTTATGTATAGTTTCTCATCACATTTTTGTGTGCATACATGTTATTATGTATGCATGACATTTTTTAGACTGTCTGACTCTCACACTGGTCTGTTAAGCACCTTAAAGTAAAAAGAGACTTTCATACATCTTACTTTAGTATCTTCAGAATGTAGGATAGAGGTGAATTATTAGCTCAGTACATTTTCCTTAATTTAAAATTATAAGACTGTAATTAAATATTCCAGCTAATTGCTCAAACTGGAAATTAAATTATTTCAATAAGAATACAGAGGTGAGGGGCGCCTGGGTGGCTCAGTGGGTTAAAGCCTCTGCCTTCGGCTCAGGTCATGATCCCAGGGTCCTGGGATCGAGCCCCACATCGGGCTATCTGCTCAGCAGGGAACCTACTTCCTCTTCTCTCCCTGCCTGCTTCTCTGCCTGCTTGTGATCTCCGTCTGTCAAAAAAATAAATAAAATCTTAAAAAAAAAAAAAAGAAAAAACAATACAGAGGTGAATAAAAATGCATGTAAGAATTTCTTTGCCTTATAGATTAGGCCGCATTTCCACATTTGCTCTAATTTCACAGTGGTCACCTTCAAGCATACCCAGATCTGGATAAGTCATGAGAGTGTTTTTCTATATGAAATACAAACCCTTCTTTGACGTGATGATGAAAAATTTGTTAAGCATTTTATACCAGAGTGTTACTGACTTCATGAAGTAGTTATTTGAGATGTGATTTTAAAAAACTGAGATGAAAGTCATATAACATATAATAAACTATTTTAAATTACATACTTGAGTGGCATTTAATATATTCATAATATTGTGCAGCCACACTAAGTTCTAGTTTTGAAATGTTTTCATTACCTCAGAAAAGCAACTCGTTTCTAATACGTAATTTTTCCCCATTTCCCCATCCCTGATGCCCTGGTAACCAGTAAGCTATTTTCTGTGTCTTTATATTTGTTGAAGCTGGATATAGCTCTAGGAAAGGAAACATAAAATATGTGGCCTTTTGGGTTTGGCTCCTTAGACTCAGTGTAAGGATTTTATGGTTCATCTGTATTGCAGTATGCATCAGTATCTAATTTATTGCTGAATAATATTCTATTGCATGTAAATACCACAATTTTATAATTTCCTTATTGGTCATTTGACTAGACTTTCTATGCATTATTGAAAGTGAAATACTGAAGTCTCCAAATATTATTTTAGAACTGTTACTCCCTTTCATTTTGTCAGTATTTTATTCCTAGATTTTGGGACTCTGTTTTTTATTTGATATTTATGTTTATAATTGTTACATCTTTTTTATGAATGGGCCCTTTTATCAATATAAAATGTCTTATCTTTCTTTTGTAATAACTTCTGCCTTAAAATCTGTTTTTGTTCAATAATAGTGTAAACTCTTTAGTTCTTTTGTGGTTAGTATTTGTATGAAATATCTTTTCTACCCTTTCACTTCCAACCCTATTAGTGTCTTAGGGTCCAAAATGAGTTTCTCATAGGTGACACATAACTGAACTGTGTTGTGTTGTTTTCATCAATTCTGCCAGTCTCTGTAATTTATGTGGTGAACTTAAGCCATTTACATGTAAAATGAACTGATGGTGAAGAACTTTTGACATTCTGGATTACTTTTCTTTCTTTCTTTTTTTTTTTTTTTTTTTTTAAAGATTTACTTATTTGAGAGAGAGAGAGAGCTCATGTGAACTGGAGAAGGGGCAAAGGGTGAGTGAGAGAGAAAATCCTAAAGCACCGTGCAGAGCAGTGAGCCTGACTCAGGGCGGAGTTTCAGGACCCTGAGATCGTGGCCTGAGCTGAAATCAAGAGTTGACTGCTTAACTGACTGCACTGCCCAGTCTCCCTGTGGATTATTTTTCTTTATGTCACAAATATTGTCTTCCTCACTTCCTCTAGTATCCCCTTATTTTGTGTTTTCTTAATTTTTTTTTATACTGCACCATTTTAATTCCCTCTTCTTACATTTTCTGGATATTTTTTCAGTTATATTTGTGGTTACCATTAGGATTATAGTTAATAAATTTATAGCAATTAAGTATAAGTTGGTAACAGGTTAACTTCCATAGTATACATGAACTCTGCTCTTATAAAGTCTTCCCCACCTTTTGTATTGTTATTATGACAGATAACATATTTATACATTGTGTGCTTAGCAACATAAGTTTATAATGATCATTTTATGCATTTATCTTTAAAATCATATAGGAAACTAAATGAAGAAACTTAAGAGTTAAGTGTAGTTTTATAGACCAAAACTACAATAATAGTAGCATTTATAGTTATCTATATAGTTTTCTTTACCAGTGATCTTTCTTTCTTTGTATGTTTTTGAGTCACTCTACAGTGTCTTTTTCTAACCCAAAAGACTCCCTTCAATATTTCTCTTAGGACAGGTCTACTCAGTACGTACACCCTTATCATTTGTTTATCTGGGAATGTCTTAGCATCTCCTTTATTCTTAAAAGATAATTTTCCAGATAGAGAATTCTTGATTAACAGTTTTTTTTTTTTCTTGGCACTTAAAAGTATCTTATCACTGCCTGCTAGTATGTATGGTTTCAGATGGGAAATTGGCTGTTAATTTTATTGAGGATTACTTAATATGGCAAATCACTTTTCTTTTGCTGCTTTCAAGATTTTCTCTGTTTTTGGCTTTTGTTTTTGATTATAATGTATCTCAGTGTGGATATTTTTAGTATATCCTGCTTGGGATTCATTGAGCTTCTAGGATGTATAGATTTATGTTTTGCATCAAATAATGTTTTGATCATTTTTTTCAAATATTTTTTTCTGCCATTTCTCTCTTCTGAGATTCCCTGATATTAGTATGCTTGATGATATCTCATAGATTCTTTCTTTTTTCTTTCTTTTTCTTTTCTCTTTTATTTCTTTCTTATTTCTTCTTTTTTTTCTTTCTTTTCTTTCTTTTCTTTTCTCTTCTTTTTTTTTCTTTCTTTTCACTGACTGGGGGATTTTATTGCCCTAATTTCAAGTTTGCTGATTCTTTTATTTATTTATTTATTTTGCTTGCTCAAATACTCCATTGAATCCCTCAACTGATCTTTTATTTTTTTCCCCAGCTGTTATACTATCAACTTCTGAATTTCTACTGGTTCATTTTTATAATTTCTGTATTTTTATTGATATTTCCTACTTGCCCAAATACTTTTCCCATAATTTGCTTTAGTTTTTTATTCATGACTTTTGAATATTTGAGCATTTAATTTTTTAAAAATTTTTAAAAATTTAATTCTAATACAGATATATCCAGTATTGTATTAGTTTCAAATGTACAAGATAATGAGTCCATAATTCCACGCATTACCCTGTGCTCATCACAAGTGCACTCCTTAATCCTCATCACTGATTTTACCCATCTCCCTGCCTTCCTCCCCTCTGGCCACCATCAGTTTGTTCTCCATAGTTAAGAGTCTCTTTATTGTCTTGTGTTTCTTCTTTGAGCAATTTTATGATGGATAATTTCAGGTTTTTGCCTAGTAAGTCCAATGATTAGGCTTTCTTGGAAATGGTTTCTGTTGTATTTTGTTTGTTTTCCTCTGAATTAACCATAACTTCCTATTTTTCTATGCTTTGTCATTTTTTTGTTGAGAATTATACATTTCAAATATTCTAAGGCAGTAACTGGAAATCAGATTTCCTCAGGAAAGCTGTAATTTTCTATTTAGTGACTTGCTTTAACTATTTTTTGCAAGGGCTATATTTCTTATCACATATCATTAATGAAACTTCTGTTTTATTTTCTCCATAGTCAGCCAGTGACCTGACAGAGATTTACTTAAATGCCTGATCTAAATAGGGGAAACAAACAAACAAACAAACAAAAACCCAAAATATTCTTTTTCTTTAAATCCTCTCGGTCAGCACTGCTAAGGAAGCCACTTGTACAGGTGAAAACACTGTACACTGTACACTGTACACTTGTACAGAGTTGAAAACACTGGTCAACTTCTGTGTCTCCCCTCAGTCAACCATTAGGGACATCAAAACCCACAGCCCAAATTTTTGTAGGATAATGTCCCTATTGTCTAAGTTGACATAAGCCTCACTGCGATTATGGGCCACCATGTGTGCAGCTACCACTGCTGGGGATTGGGAAATTGTACCCACTGCTCAAAGTGCCAGTGTTTACAAGCTCTTTTCCTGCATGAGGCACTTTTTTGGATGCTGCATGTGTTCAACTAGACTTCATAGTTTCAGTAGTTTCAATAGTTGATTCAGAGGATTCTTTAAGTAAATAGTGTGGTAGAATCTCAGGAATCTCAGATTCCTGAGTGTTCTTCCTCTCCATCTTCATTCACAAAGATGTGATTTTTTTTTTCCTTAAAGGTATTATTTATTTGAGAGAGAGGGAGAGAGAGAGCACAAGTCAAGAGAGGGGTAGAGGAAGAGGGAGAAGCAGACTCCCTGCTGAGCATGGAGCCTGATGTGGGGCTCTATCCAGGATCCCGAGATCATGACCTGAGGCAAAGGCAGATGCTTTTAACCAACTGAGCCATATATTCACAAAGATGTGAATATTTTATGCTGCCTATTTTCATTAGTTCTCTGCTTTTTTCTTTTTTTGTTTAAGTTTTAGTAGATTTTTTTTATTTAGAGTATTTTTAACATCACAACAAAAGTGAATGGCAAGCAGAAAGAGTTCCCATATATGCTTTCCCCTATGTAGGCACAAACACAAGCTGTCAACATCCCATACCACAGTGATACATGTGTTACAACCATGACACCTATGTTAGAATATGGTTATCACCCACAGTTCATAGTATACATTAGGTTCTTTTCAGTATTGTACATTAGGTAGTTTGGGACTCTGTATAATAATATGTTTTTAGCATTATGTTATCATATAGAATAATTTCACTAACCTAAAAGTCCTCTGGTCTCTGCCTGTTCATCCTTTCATTGCCCCTAAACCCTGGCAACTACTGATCTTGTGAGTCTCTTCATAGTTTTGCCTTTTAAAGAATGTTACCTAGTTGGAATCTTATACTATGAAGCCTTTTCAGATTTGCTTCTTTCTGTTAGAAAAATGCATTAAACTGTCCTTCATGTCTTTTCATGGCTTGACAGCTTATTTCTTTTTGACAATGAGTAATATTCCATTGTCTGGCATCCTATGGTTTATTTATTATTCACCTATTAGAGAATATCTTGGTCGCTTCCATGTTTTAGAATAACAAAGCAAAAATAAAACTGCTGTATATATGGGAATATCTTTTTATGAAAAATAAATATGAAGAAAATTGTGGTAAACATCTGGGTGCATGTTTTAAGGGATACCTAGATTTTTAATTCATTTGGTTAAATACCAAAGAGTATGATTGCTGGATTATATGGTAAGAGTCTATTTGGTTTTGTAAGAAACTACTACACTGTTTTCCAGCGTGTCTGTATGATGTGGCTTTCTTGCCAGCAGTGAATGAGAATCCCTGTTGCTTTGAATCTTCACCAGCATTTGGTCTTGTCCATGTTTTGGATTTTGGTCATTCTCATGGGTTTATAGTGGTGTCTCTTTGTTTCAATTTGTCTCTCCCTAATGACATATGATGTTGAATGTCTTCACAGTTCTTTGTCACCTGGATATCTTCTTTGGTCTAGTGTCTATTAGGTCTTTTGTTTACCTTTTCATTGGATTTTTAATTTCCTGATATTTGGTTTTAATTGTTCATTGATAATAGTCCTTTATCACATGTTTCTTTTGTAAATATCTTCATCCAGTTAGTTGCTTCTCTTACTCTCTTGATAGTGTCATTCACAGAGCAGAAGTTTTACATTTTAACGAAGTCCAATTTATCAGTTCTTTTATGGCTTATGCTTTTGGTGTATCTAAAAAGTTGTCACCATAAATAATGTCACCTAGATATCCTCTTATGTTACCATTTAGGAGCTTTATAATTTTGCATTTTACATTAAGGTCTGTGCTTGATTTTGAGTCAGTTTTTTAGGGGAAATAAGGTCTGTAGCTATATCCATTTTTATTTTTGCATGTGGATGTCCAGTTTTAGCAACATTTGTTGAAACAGCAATCTTTACTCCATTATATTGCCCTACCTGCTTTATCAGTGATTAGTTAGCTGTGTTTATGTGGATCCATTTCTGGGCTTTATTTCATTAATCTATTTGTCTGTGTTCTTTCACCCATCCTAAAGTCTCTTGTTTACAGTAGATTTATAGTAAGTCTTGAAATCAGGTGTTGCCAGTCTACCTACTTTGCCCTTTTCCTTCAATATGACATTGAAAACTCTGGGTCCTTTGCCTCTCTATATGAAGTTTGGAGTTAGTTTGTTGAGAACCACAAAATAATTTTCTGGAATTTTCAATGGTAATATATTGAATTTATAGATCAAGTTGGGATGAGTTGATATCTTGATAAAATGGACAGTATTATTCATTCCATTGCTTACTATGGAATATCCCTTCATTTATTTAGTTCTTCTTTGATTACTTTCTTAAGATGCCATACCCCTCTTTTAGCATTTAAAAAAAATATCTTCTGTGTCTGTGGTTTTACCATCTGAATCTCCCTCTGTGCACCCTGAACCCCTTCCTGCAACTGTCCCATCAATAGTATTTAAGGACTGCCTGGGTGGCTCAGTTGGTTGGACGACTGCCTTCGGCATTTTATTTGTTTAAAATATATATCATGTTTAGGGGTACTGGGTGGCTCATTTAGTTAAGCATCTGCCTTCAGCTCAGGTCATGATCCCGGAGTGTTGGGAGACATAGGTCTCTCTGATCAGCATGGAGCCGCCTTCTCCCTCTGACCCTCACCCTGCTTGTGCTTTCTCTCTCTCTCTCTTGCTTTCTCTCAAATTAGTAAATAAAATCATAAATATATATATATATCATATGTTTAAGTTAATCTCATTTTTATGTATAAAACCTTATATCTTAGAGATTATGACACTATTTTGTACTCTTATATTTTGTCATTCTAGCTTTCCCTTTTTTGCATGAAATGATAGATCTTTTCCTAACTTGTGATGATATTGTTTAAATTATTAAAAAATATGCATTTATAACATAATATGGGAGAATTTAAAAAATAAACAAATAATTAAAAATATATATTCTCCATAAGTATATAAGTAGATCTTCTTTTTTATTAATAAATTTACCAAAATGTTTTTATTTCTCTTGTGTGTTCTCTTATCATATATATGTAAGGATTTATGGATTTGTTCCCTATAGAATACAAAACTTTGTTTCTTGAATTTTGTCTCATTATATCATGACCATTTAATTGTGTCTTTACATATTATTTCAGAATATATTCTCTTCCAACAAATAGCATGGAGGACAAAGGGAGTTAGGAGAAGGGAGTTGGGGGAAATTGGAAGGGGAAGTGAACCATGAAAGACTATGGACTCTGAAAAACAATCTGAGGAGTTTGAAGCGGCGGGGGGTGGGAGGTTGGGGGAACCAGGTGGGGTATTAGAGAGGGCACGGATTGTATGGAGCACTGGGTGTGGTGCAAAAGCAAGGAATACTGTTAGGCTGAAAATTAAAAATAAAATAAAATAAAATAAAATACAAAAAGAAAAAAAGAATATATTCTCATCCTAAATGATTTCATTCACAATCATGGCTTTTTTGTTTTGTTTTTGTTTGTTTGTTTATAATTATGGTTTTAAGAATAATCTACAAAGATAATCCAAAAATGTACACCTCCATATCATAACTCCTTCAGCCTCCAAATCTATTCTCATATTGCCTATTCAAAACATTCTTGGAGTCTGAAGGGTTTACCAAACTCAATAAGTAAAAGTTCTAATTTATTATGTTCTAAAATTCTATTTTATACTCTTCTATTCCAAATCTTGTTATATTCAAGCTTTCCATGTTTCTGTAGTTGATGTGATCATTTGCTCAGTTATTGGAGCCATAAATTTTGAAATAAACTTTACAAACTTTCCCTCTTACTAAAATTTACTCTATTTTAACTTAAAACAACAATAACAACAATAAACATGTATTTGGAATAGGCAAATTCAGTGCTTAGCTATTTATATTAGCAGAGAATTTTATATGGAACCTGACAGAATAGCAGCATTTGTCCAAACATCCTGACAATAAATCATTAAGTAATGACACCATCCCAGGTTTTTTCAAACTCGTGGTCATACTTTCAGATCTTTGATTTATACTTGGAACTTGTACGTTATTCTTCTTCTAACTGATGTGACTTTGCTTTACAATCCAAAGGTGATAAATAGCTATAATTTTTGAGAATATATTTTATTCTTAGAGAAGACAGATTAAATTACTACCATACTGTTAGGTAAATCCTAATGGGCTTTGAGGAACCAACACGAAATGCAGATATATGTGCACAAATACTATTCATGATGCTGAAAAAAATTGTAACTACATAAATATCCAGTAACAGGAAAATATTTAAGTAAAGTAGAATAAAATTATAGGTTAGATGATTTATTGCAACCTTTGCAAAGGCAGGAAAGAAGGAGGAACTGAATTCAAATGGTATAAATTAGAATGGGAAATAATGGTGTAAAAGATTATCACAGTGAAGGAAACAAAAGCTAAAATGAACTTTTGGGACTTCATCAAGATCAAAAGTTCTGCACAGCAAAGGAAGCAGTCAACAAAACAAAGAGTCAACCCAAGGAATGGGAGAAGATATTTGCATATGACACTACAGACAAAAGGCTAATATTCAAGATTTATAAAGAACTCCTCAAACTCAACACTCAAAACAGATAATCATGTCAAAAATGGGCAGAAGACATGAACAGATACTTCTCCAAAGAAGACATACAAATGGGTAACGGACACATGAAAAAATGTTCATCATCACTGGCCATCAGGGAGATTCAATTCAAAACCACATTGAGATACCACCATACACCAGTTAGAATTGCCAAAATTAACAAGACAGTAAACAACAAGTGTTGGAGAGGATGTGGAGAAAGGGGAACCCTCTTACACTGTTGGTGGGAATGCAAGTTGGTGCAGCCACCTTGGAAAACAGTATGGAGATTCCTTAAGAAATTAAAAATAGAGCTACCCGATGACCCTGCAATTGTACTAGTGGGCCCCAAAGATACAGATGTAGTGAAAAGAAGGGCCATCTGTACCCCAATGTTCATAACAGCAATGGCCATAGTCACCAAACTATAGAAAAAACCAAGATGCACTTCAGTGGATGAATGGATAAAGGAGTTATGGTCCATATATATAATGGAGTATTATGCCCCCATCAGAAATGATGAGTACCCAACTTTTGTATCAACATGGACAGGACTGGAAGAGATTATGTTGAGTGAAATAAGTCAAACAGAGAGAGTCAATTATCATATGGTTTCACTTATTTGTGGAGCATAAGGAATAACATGGAGGACATTAGGAGATGGAGAGGAGAAGTGAGTTGGGGGGAAATTGGACTGGGAGACAAACCATGAGAGACTGTGGACTCTGAGAAACAAACTGAGGGTTTTGGAGGGGGGGTGTGGGTGATTGTGTGAGCCTGGTGGTGGGTGTAATGGAGGGCACATATTGCATGGAGCACTGGGTGTGGTGCATAAACAATGAATTCTGGAACACTGAAAAGAAATAAAAAAAAAAAAAAAAGATTATCGCAGTGACAGTCTGTAAACCTTTCAGTAATAAGTTGAGTATGTGGCTATTTGAATGGAGTAAAGTGGTATTTAAGAGATGATGACACCCCCTCCTATTTTTAAGTTGGGTATCTCATGTTGTGGGTAATGTCAGTAAATAAGTATACACACACACACACACACACACACACACACATACCCACATGCACACAAGTTAATAAATATTTAAGGCAAAGTTGATAAAGTAAGCTTTGGAAATTCTGATTCTTACAGATTTGTCAGATATCCAGGAAAAAGTACACACTGGGTTATTGTTGCTACAGTTTAGTTCTCAAGTGAGAGGTCTTAGTATCTAAAAAATTATCTTTTTAAAGGTGCTCATAAACGTAATTGCTTATAAAGATGGTTAAAACCTCGAAGACAAAAATCTAAAAGATAGGAATAAATACTAATGAGACAGTGGCAATTTTAATGGGAAGATAACATTGTGCCTAAAGTCTTGTTTCCCTGAAAGTTTTCCAGACTTTTCTTAGTATTCAGAGCCTGGGGAGTATGAACACATTTATGTATGTAGAAAAAATGTCTCAAAAAAAAAAAAAAAAAAAAGAAAGAAAAGTCTCACAAATGTGCTTCCATTGGTTAATGTTAGGACTAAACGTGATCTGATACCTTAGTTTTCTAAATTGTGCTCCTTAGAATCTCAAGACATGCTATAGGGGCAAGCAAAAACCAGGTTGTCTGATTAAAGTCCTGTTTCTTCACTCCAATGGCAGTTTTGTGTCTATTTATTCTACCTATTGGGATCTTGCTTATATTCTGTTTATTCTATATGAATAAAGAGTTGAACTACTCATCATTTCCTCCTCTACATGATGGATTTTGACCAACCAGAACAAATGAGTATAAGAATCGCTTATTCAAAGAAAGCACAGAGAATATCAACAAATTGTTCTGTTCAGGAATTATATTGCTTAATTGATTGAAAACTTATTGTGTGAACTTGCTTCCCAATTCAATGCATTATGCAATTTTTGCAATAAGGAAAATAAAAAAAAAAGAAGAAAGAAAGAAAGAAAAGAAAAGAGCCATAGCATAAACAAAAGAGTGTTCATTTAGTAAACTCATAATTTGGTGGTGGGGCTAGGATTATCCAGGGAACTCCCACAGATGAAATATTAGTAATAGTAATCACTGTTTTAAAGATTGTGGTTTATCGTAGGTACATTTGGGCAAGGTTAAAATATTACGAGGTACCTGCAACATTTTAACTTTATACCCTCCCAGACAGATAAGCACCTACATACTTCTGTTTGCCAGCCCAGATTGGCCCCATTAGCAATATTTTCAGTAGAAGATTTAGAACCAGGTTTAAATGATGAATTGAAATAGTCCAGGGAATGAAAATAGATTGTGCAGCCAAACATAAAGATAAATTTTCTCATTACATGCTGCCCAATGTACATGTGCACGCATTCTTTTAAGTGTCTGAATGGCTTATAATTTAACATCTATGAACATTTATAAATGCTGTTAGACTATAATGACACATTTCACTCTGAATTATAGCCAATTTATGTATCTGAAATTAAAGAAGCTCAGTTTAAAAAGAAATAATCTCTTGAGCATTGCAGACTATATAATAGCTTTTCCAAAGAAATGAAATAAAACAAAGCAGGCACATTCACTACAGAAAAATGAATCAAGACTCTTACATGGCATCCAGAATAAACATTCTATTGCTGTTGATAATTGGAAGGCCTAGACTGTAACCTTTTACAGGGCAACATAAATTAACCAATTTGTTTTCTGGAAAAAAATCACCGGCTGTAATCCTCATCTTAAACACTTAATGGTATTGTTTGTTTGTTTGTTTTGGTTTTTGGCTCAGAAAAGATAGCCCTCAGGCCACCAGATGGTATTCCATTAAAGTAAATTATTTCTTAGCACTTATCTGCATTAATTTCAGTAAATATCATTGAGCACATTTCTGAATACTCACCACACCCAGGAGATTCAAAGATGAATTTGAGTGTACTTTTCCCTCCACGATATGCAAGTCTAATGAGGGCGACAAAGATGTAATTAGAAAATTTCAATATAATATGTCAAGTGTCATGATAAATATATGCCTGATGAGTAAACTACAAGGAGTGGTTGTTTCACCAAATTAGGCACTTAGGGAAGAATTGCTGAAGAAGATACTTGGTTAAATCTTGAGAAACGACTAGGGTTTGTCCAAAAAGAGACTGGGAAAGTAGAGCATTTCAGACCAAGCGAACCGAACAAATGAAGGTACTGATGCATGAATTCCCGTAGCATTTAGAGGAACTACAGAACGTTTTGATTTACTGGGGTATAAAGTTTAAGATGCAGAACCTTGATGAATGCAACTGGATAGAAAGGAGGAAGCCAGGCCACGGGAGTATTGCATGCCTTGTTTCAGCTTGGACTTTATCTCAAGGGCAAAGAGAAGCTGTGGAAGAAATCAAACCCAGCATATATTAGAAAGATCATCATCCTTGTAACAAGATGGATCTGGAGGAAGCAGCTCAGGGACAAAGATTAAAAGTTACTAAAATGAGTCTCTTTCAGGCACGGTGGTTATAAAATATATTAATTCTGTAAATTGACCAGTGCTCAAAAGAAAAATTATTAAGAACAACTACAGAGGCCATACCATGTCCTTTGATCTGTTACATAATGATGAATGTCCCCTGTGTGGCTCCCATTCATTGAGAATGGCATTGTGACTCTACTGGACCTATTTATTCATCAATAACAGCTAAGACTGAACATGGATATGCCCTATACAAAAAGGTCTGTCTTTATAATCTATATACTCTGCAGGCCAGGATGAGAGGCCTTTATGCTAAAGTTGATGGCTGGCCCATATATTCTAAGGAGTTAGTGTGTCTTGCTCAGCCTCTTGACAGCCGGGTTGTGTCTGAGCATCACAGATCCTTGGCAGAAATACAGTTTTCTGAAAAGTTCAGGTTATTTGTGGGCTAGCTATCTTTTTGCATGGAAAGAAATCATCAGCAAGGTTTTCCTAAATGACAAAATGTTGCAGTTGAGTGTTTGGGTTGAGTATACTCCACACTAAAAGTGTTGAGTATTTTTATAATTCTTGTTGAAATCTAAAGACTTAAAATGATCATATAATTGAGTCATTGTTTCCTCATTAAATCATTCATTCATCAATCCATTTATTCATTGGACTAACAAATTCAGAAAATCCTCTGAATTAGACACTTTTAGAGGCCTTTAGAATGCAGAGTAGAAAACTCTAAACTTCTTATCTAATAATAAAATACTGGTATTTCTTTGTCATGTAGATACTAAAGGTGGGAAATGTTCTTGAAAAATTTCCAAATAAACACCAGGCTTACTCTGATTAAGTAAATAATTATATCTATAATACCTCATTTATTTTGAGTGACCCCCCCCCTTATCTTTTTCTGTTTTCTTGACTCTGTCTTCCAATCTTTCCAGCCCTATACAAATGAGTCACTGTCCTAGGGTCTAGATTTTCACTACTAGATAGTTTAGAACATGCATTTCAATATATGGGATCTTGTTTTTTATTCATTCTGCTGAGATAAGGAGATTGAAGATAATTTCGAGCAAAAGATTAAAAAATATCTGTTGTATATTCAGTATATTACAAATTATTTTCAACTACATATAGTTCACACTCACAGCTGTCTTGTCAGTTAGGGATTGATTAGCGCCCAGTTTGATAGAGGAAGAAAATGAAAATTGTTTTAAGATTAGTCCAAGACCACTTAAAGGAAAATACCAGAGCTGGGAGTTAAATGGATCTCTGTGTTCTGAAAATCTGTCTCTGATACCACTGACCCCGGTTGTTCAGCCAGGTTCTTTTTATTTTATAACTTTGCCTTATACGCAAATTTCTGAAGCTTGCCTTATCATTTTGTTAATATTAACCCTGTAAATGCTGATAATGGACAGTGACCGGAGATTATGTTGAGCAGTTAACTGGAACCATAAAAACATAAGCGCTTTGGACTTGACAGAACCTCTTGTCTAAACAGTCATGACAGAAAATGTGAATTTTTAGGCAGCAGGCAACAGAGTTAAGAATGCAAACTCATTCTTTCATTATATGCACGTATAGGAAGGATTACTATGCAACAAAATCCATACATCTAAGAATACAAAACCAGAATCGTATTCCGTGGAAAGTGCTGAACAAATGTATCGGCAATTATTTATTTGTTTGATATTACCATCCCTCTCCAACTGGGTTCTCTTTTCAGGATGCCACTGCAATATATGTATAATCGTCCATTTTTTATGTTTGCAAAACTAAGAATTTAAGGAATTTGCCACATGTCACACACAAAGAATATGTAATTGAAGGAAGTCAGGTTAGTTTGAGACTAAGTTTCTACACATCTTGGGGAAATATATAAAGTAGAAGGATGAGCCACTATTGCTGATAATGTTTTTGGTATGAGAAAGAAATATAAATAAATGCAAGAGAATACTGTCTTAAAATAGACTAAAGGGCAGAATGTTACCATGATATATTTATAACTTCAAGTATGGCATAAAGGCCTAAATAGGAGTCTTTTTCTCCAAAAGCAAGTTTTGAATGTGAATCAAATTCTAAATGCAACAGAAAATCTTGAGACTACAGTTTATTTTTTTCTTCATTATTTTTTAATTAGCTATATTTATTTTTTATACTCTAAGTTTTGAGATAATTGTACATTTAAATATGGTAGCAACAAGTAATGCAGTGATTCATTTTACCCTTTACCCAGTTTCCCAAACATAACAACTTGCAAAACTAGAGTACAATAGCACAAATTGGCATTGATACAGTAAAGGTCCTTACATGTCTGTCACCAAGAGGAACACTTTTATAGCCATACCCATTTCCCTCCAAATCTCCAGCAATCCTTTGCCCCTGGCAACCATGAATCTCCTTTCCACTTCTATAATTTTGGCATTTCAACAATGTAATGTAAATGGAATTATATGTAACTGTTTAATTTTTTTTAATAAAATACAATCACCTCAAGGTTCATCTAGGCTATTGTATCAATACTCCCTTTTTAGTTAGACTAGTATTTCATGGTAAGTATGTATCACAGTTTGTTTAACTATTCACCCACTGGAGGATATCCAGATTGTTTCCAGATTGGGACTATTATAAATATAGCTACTATGAACATTAGTGTATAGATTCTTGTGTGTTTATTTTTACGGGATAATTGTATATGTAGTTATTGCATATGTAGTTAACATCCCAAAGTGGTTTCCAGAAAGGCTGTACAATTTTATATTCCCATTAGCAATGTATGAATGACAGTTTCTCCACGTTCTTGCCAGGATTTGGTGGTGTTCTATGTTGCCTATGTTCTGTTTTAGCCATTTTTCTTTTAAATATTTTATTTTTTTATTTGACAGAGATCACAAGTAGGCAGAGAGACAGGCAGAGAGAGGGGAAGGGAAGAAGGCCCCCCAATGAGCAGAGAGCCTAATGTGGGGCTCGATCCCAGGACCCTGAGATCACGACCTGAGTCAAAGGCAGAGGCTTTAACCCACTGAGCCACCCAGGTGCCCCTATTTTAGCCACTTTTTAACATCTTTTTTTTTTTAAATTTAAATATATTTAGGCAATGTATATCATTAGTTTTAGATGTAATGTTCAGTGATTCATCAGTTGCATATAATTCCTTAATGCCCATCACCCAGTTACCCCATCCCCCAACCAACCTCCCCTTCCACAAACTTCAGTTTGTTTTTCAGAGTCAAGGGTCTCTCATGGTTTGTCTCTCTCTCTGATTTCTTCCCAGTAGTTTTCCCTCTTTCCCCCATGATCTTCTGTGCTACTTTTTTAATATTCCAAAATGAGTGAAACACTATGATAAATGTTTTTCTCTGATTGACTTATTTCACTTGCCATAATGCCCTGAGTTCCATCCATGTCTGTAAATGTAAGTGTTCATCCTTCCTGATGGCTGAGTAATATGTCATTGCATACATATACCACATCTTTACCCATTCACCTGCAGAAGGGCATCTCCGTTCCTTCCACAGTTTGGCTGTTGTGGACATTGCTGCTAGGAATACTGGGATACAGGCACACCTTCTTTTCACTACATCTGTATCTTTGGGGTAAATACCCAGTAGTGCAATTGCTGGTAGCTCTATTTTTAATTTTCTGAGGAACCTCCACACTGTTTTCCAAAGTGGCTGCACCAACTTGCATTCCCACCAACAGTATAAGAGGGTCCCCATTTCTCCACAAATTCTCCAACATTTTTTGTTTCCTGTCTTGTTAATTTTAGACGTTCTGACTGGTATCAGGTGTTATCTCAATGTGGTTTTGATTTTTTTTTTTAATTTCAGCCATTCTTATAGGTGATCTCATTGTGATGTTCTTACTTAAATTTCTGTAATTGCTAATGAAACCAAACACATATTCATGTGCTTATTTTTTTTAAATTTTTTTTATTTTTAAAGATTTTTATTTATTTATCAGAGAGAGAGAAAGGGAGAGAGCGAGCACAGGCAGGCAGAGTGGCAGGCAGAGGCAGAGGGAGAAGCAGGCTCCCTGCTGAGCAAGGAGCCCGATGTGGGACTCGATCCCAGGACGCTGGGATCATGACCTGAGCCGAAGGCAGCTGCTTAACCAACTGAGCCACCCAGGCGTCCCATGTGCTTATTTTTTATCTCTATATCCTCTTCAGTAAAATGTCTTTTCATATGTTTTGGCCAATTCCTGTCTGGCTTTTTACTTTTCATGTGCTTATTTTACTCTTATTTTTATAGGTTCTTGATGTGCAAGCTTAGATTACTGATTTGAGAAATTTTCTACTTTTTATGTATGCCGTAATGTTATAAATTTCTATCAATACTGCTTTACCTCTTTCCCACAAAATTTTGATATGTTGCATTTTCATTTTTATTCAGTTCAGTGTGTTTTTTAAATTTCCCTTGAGACTTCCTCCTTGACCCATGTATTATTTATGTGTGGGGTTTACTTTCTCAGTGTTCGGAGACTTTTCTGTTGCCTTTCTGGTATTGATTTCTAGTTAGGTTTCAATTTCTTTTCTTTTTTCTTTTTTTTTTTTTTTTTTTGTCTTTTGTTTTTTGTTTCTCAGAGAACACACTCTATATGATTTCAGTTGTCTTAATTTGATGACTTTCTTTTTATGTCCCAGCAATTGGTCTATCTTGGCATATGTCTGAGGGCGCTCGAAATGAATGCGTATGCAACTGCTATTGGGAGAGTGGGCTACTGATGTTATCAGATCATAGTGGTGTTGAATTCTCCTTTACCTGTTCTGATTTTCATTCTAGTTGCTCCTTTGTAGAATTGCTTATTTCTTTTTCAGTCCTGTCAGTTCCTGCCTCAGATATTTTGCAGTGATGCTGTGTTCATGCGTATATTCACTATTATTGTGTCTCCTTGCTGGGTTGACACTTTCTCATACAATGTCCCTCTCTACCTTGGGTACTTTTCTTTGCCCTAATGTGTACTTTAAGCGATAATAATATAGCCACTTCTGTTTTCTTTTGATTAAAGCTTGCATAATAACCCCTTTTCATTCTTATACATTTCTATTGTATGTATCACTGTATTTAAAGTGAAACTATTGTAGGCAGTCTATAGCTTGGTTGCACATTTTAATCCACTTTGTCAGCCTCTGTCTTTTCATTGACGTCTTTTGACAAGTTACATTTCATGTCATCATTGCTATGTTAGTGCTTCAGTTTGCCATTTTATTTTACTATTGTTTTCTCTTTGCTTTCTTGTTTTTCCCTCATATTTTCTTTTTTGTACCTTCCTATGGTTTACCTGAACAGTTTTTAGAATTCTGTTTTGATTTATGGACAGTGTTTTGGGGTATATCTCCTTTTTATAGCTTTGTCAGTGGTTGTTCTAGGTATGACATTATAGACGCATACTTGTCATAGTCTCCTTATGCCATTATTTACCAGTGTGAGTGGTGCAGAAACCTTGCCTTCCTGTACACTCTCTTATTCTCTTTTATTTATAATTGTCTTGAATCATTTTAATAATTTTAAGTTATTAATATTAGTAATTAAAATTTTTCTGTGTACATTTAGAACCATATCTGACAGTTTTATAATTTTGTTTCGGTATAAATCGGTATTTGAAAAACTAACGAAGAGAAAAAATAGTCTATTATATTTACCCATACATTTCTTTCCTGTGTTCTTTAGGAATCTTCCAAGCTTCTTTCTTCTATTGTCTTCTTTCTTCTTTAGTAACTTGATTTAGTCATTCTTTTAGGGTAGGTCTGCTGATGGCTAATTCTCTTAGTTTTCCTTTATCAGAGTATTTTTTAAATTTCCTTTTCATTTCTGAAGGATGTATCCTGTGGATATCAGATTCCAATTGACAGTTCCTTTCTGCCATTACTTGAAAAATGTTGTGCCACTTTCTTTTGGTTTCCTTGGTTTTTGATGACAAATCCACTGTCATTCAAATCATTTCCCCCTAAAGATAAGGATAGTTCTCTCTCACTACATTCAAAATATTTTTCTTGACTTTAGTTTTTCAGAGGGTTGACTGCTGTGTCTTAGCTGGATCTCTTGGGGATTATACTGTTAGGGGGTTTCTCAGCTTCTTGAAACTATAATTATCTGTATTTTTTCCACATTTTGGGAGTATCCAAAATTATTTTTTCTACTACTTATTTAGTCCTGTCTTTTTTGTCCTTTTCTAGGACTCTGATGTTACAAAATTTAGATTTTTTTAGTAGTCCCCCAGATCATTGAGGATCACTCATATTCCCCCAATTTTTGTGCTGTTTTTTAGGTTGGTATTTCTACCCTTCTATCTTGTACTTGATTCACTGTGGTGAGTTCTTTGGATTTTCTTTTTATCTCCTGTATCCCAAATGTGAAGCTAAAGAAGGCATCCACCCTAAAACACCAACAGTGTCCATTGACAGATGAATGAATAAACAAAATTTGGTGCATGCATGAAACAGAATATTACTCAGACTTAAAAAGGAAAATCATACACATAGATAAAAGTAAATAGTTTTGCCTTATCACCAATCCTTTGCTTTTAGAACAATACTCTCACTTCACACTGGGAAAATACCCTATCATGATCTTGTTTGAGCTATTAAATACAGTGTCCCAATTTGTAACTAAGAGTCCCGGGGGTCTTCATAACCACTCTCAGGTTGGATGATCTAGAAAGAGCCACAGAAGTCAGTAAAGCTGTTAAATTCACTTAAAAAGGTTTATTACAGACAAAGGGTGTAGATTAAAATCATCTAACTTTAACAGACATGTGTGCTAGAGTCTAGGAAGATCTAGGCAGAAGATTTCATTTGAACTGTCCCTGCTTAGTCCTATAGCCAGCACTTAATTCTCCCAGCAATGACGTATGACAACATGTATGAAATACTGCCAATCAGGAAGCTCACCTGAGCCTTGAAGACTAGATTTTTTGTTAGGGACCAGTCACAGAGGCATGGAGCACTCTGTGTACCTGACCTTAGCTGTTCAGTGTCCAGCCGTGTCCCAGAGTTAAAACTGATACAACAGGGCCCAGAGACCCAGGTGAGTAAAAATAGATATTTGCTATAAATCACATTGTTAGCATAAACCATACAGTGTGGCTGAAGTTCTCCCATACATGAAAGCACTTTTGTCAAGTAGGATAATCCAAGGGCTCAGAGTTTATCTCCCAGAAACTGGTCAAGGACAAATCTTTTCTTTGGAATGCATTGGGTTTGAACACTCTGCGTTTGCTGCATTAAAACTTGATGCAGGGATGACTGCATATTTTGCAGGACCCACGGCAAGATGAAAATGTGGCATTCCTTAATGAAAAAGCAAGAATGTAGTGTCATTACAGGACTTAAGTAGACAAGTTTTCCTGTCTTCGGTTGGCGCTTTCAGAGAGACCTGGTATTTCATATTTGCTGTATAATATTATTCTAACTAAAGAAGAATTAAAATTCTAAACTATTCGGGATAATAATACCAATTTTAAATGCAAATAGGAGTCTTTAACTCATATATTGAGGAATTGGGATTGCAAAATTTGTATCTCTTTGCTCCTAAGAGCATATGGTGTAGTTGTTGACCAGAATGGGGAGAAGCACACTCAGAACTAACCGGGCTCTTTATATTTCACTTCCCATTAGGCACAGCCTCTGTGAACATTCTCTGCCTTTGGTTTGCAGATGAGTACAAAGGACTAAAAGAGAGAAGCACTTTTTGTCTGATTTTTGTTGTCCCGTGTTCTTCTTTCTGTTGATGTCCTTCTTTTCATGTAAGTTATTGCCTAACACAATCACATAGCACGAGTCAAGAAGAACAGGGCAGGCTGCCTTGGTTCTCTGTCTTTCTCAGAACACCAGAGCCTTATTTTGGGGAAGTGTCACATCTCCATGCTGTCAGTGTCCCTCTTTCTGTGCTTGGGGACTCCCTTTCGTGCATCACGGGCCTCACCAGGATTCTGTGCTTCTGGGGCATTCTAGGCTGAGTGCAAGCAAGCTAGCCAGGAGCGGACACGCCCGCTGTGCAGAGTTCCTCTGCTTGCTCACATGCTCCATCGTCCCATGGACTTCACACATAAAATACAAGTTCAAGAATAAAATTATTAGCGATTTGTAAACAGAACGCAGAGCAGGAAACCAAGGCTGAAACTCTTAACCACAAGGCCATGTTCAGCTGTGAACCTCATGAAATGGGAATGAGCCCTGTACTAGTATGTGATATCGCCCATTAAGAGTAGAATTGTAAATATTTTATCATATTGTTTTTAGTGAGCTTGAAACTTATAGGAGGCCTAATCAGTGAAGCTAGTATTAAAATAGCAGATGAAAGATAGCAATAATGGAAAATTTTCAGGGTGCTGTGAGAACTTCCTGAGACAACTAATTTAACTCAGGTTCCAGGAAAGGCTTTTTGAAAGAAGTAATAGTTAAATGATAGCCAATGGTTGGGTAGGAGCTAGCTTTAAAAATGCAGGTGAGGGAAAGGGTATATTTTAAGGACAAGAAATATGGACCATCTCTCTGTATAACTTTTCTCTCATATACAGTCACTGGATGCTTTCCAAAAGAAACAAAAAACAAACAAACAAACAAACAAAAAAACCAAACTCCTGAAACCCCCAAAATGGGTCTTTCCAAGAGTTTTGAAGATCTTGTATGTTTGTTCATTGGTAAGAAGGTCTCATAAGCCCAAGGGAAAGGCAATCACAGTTTGAATTTCAGAGTAAAGGCTGACAGACAAAGAGGGTAGCTGCAGTTTCCAAACAGAACATTTGTTTGCCCTACATAAAACGTCTCAGCTTTGTCCGGAAGTTTCCCTCCTCATATGCAGGCACAAAACCTAAACTGATTTTTTTCTCTTCTATATAAAGTTTTCAAAAGAAAATGGACCACAGAATTACTCAACTTATTTATTTTAGCTCTAACCCCCACCTACTGTGCTTTGGGTCTTAGGATAATTGCCAGTTTATGCATTACTTTAACTCTCTTAGTCCCTTTTTCAAATAATCAATATTAATTCAAGAGATAGCAAAATTTTAAAAGAAATAACACATAAAAAGGAATTTTTATTTATCTTTACATATTTATACCTAAGACCCTAAGAAGTAGGTAACGAGGTGGCAGAACTTTCTTAAATGAGCCCTTAATTCACAAAGAAAATATTACCCCGCCACTTGTTTTTAGTGTAATCGGAGCTGAAAGTAGGAAGTAAAAAATTCCAGGCATTGGGGTGGAACTAATTAAATCGAAAGCCTGGTGCTTCAATCCTGTCATCTTGCTCCCTTCCACCCCATGAAAGATGTGCTTCATGCAAATTACACCCCTGTTACAGTTTACCCGAGAGCCTGAGATAATAAGATGATCCATTCTGCAGCCTGAGTGAGTTCAAAGCTTGAGAAGGGAACCTAATAGGTGTTATAACAAGTACACCGTGGTGTTTGAAATGCTAAATTGTATAAAGTAGTGGGGCAGTGATGATATGACAAGAGAAACAGAATCCAGGTGCTGGGGTCGGGGGTGATTAATTAAATGCCATCACTAGAGGAAAACCAATGGCAGCCTGGTCTTTTGTCTACACGGGAGATTGTGGAAAGTTGAGGTATGGCCGAAAGAGAGATTATGAGACAATGAATACTTTTAAGTAGTGGATACATAGGTGATAAACACACAGCAAGCATAATGGTGGGAGATCCACAATTAAAATTGTTAATTGTAAGATTCAAAAGAGACACAGGGAATGTGACCAGAGAGAGTGAGCATTGCATAGTTTTACCAAGTATTTGCCAGCTGACTCGTGAACAGAATGCAGGTTTCCTTACTCTCTGTCATCTATGGTTCCCCTCTACTTTTCTTTGCGCACTGCATTCTCCCTCTGAGTTCCTTTCTCTGGATGCTCAGGGACCAGCATTTTGGTAGTTCTAGAGCAGTATCCGGTTTACCTGACCCTTTTACCATCCTCTGGCGTCATCTTTAGAAACTCGAATGGACACAATCCAGTGTTGACATTCATTCCTTCAACCAATCATCCATTTTCAAAATATTTACTAAACATCTTCTATATGCAGGATCTACTTTTATTTATTTTATTTTATTTATTAAAGAGAGAGAGAGAGAGAGAGAGAGAGGGCCGGTAGGGAGAAGGGCAGGAGGAGAGGGAGAGAGTCTTAAGCAGACTCTGCACAGAGCACAGAGCGTGGAACCTGAAGGGGGCTCTCAATTTTGTGACCCTGAAATCACTACCTGAGCTGTAACCAAGAGTCGGATGCTTTACCGACTGTGCCATGCAGGTGCCCCAAGCATTTTAAATAATAGAAGACATGAAGAGATGAAACAGATTTGGATCCTTGTTTTAATGATTTGATACCCATATAAGTAAGTATCTACAACCCAAAATAAAAGTAATAAATGCCCTAAGCATGGTATGAAAATGTTATTAAAGGAATGTGGAGAGATTTTTCACAAGAGATCATATTTAAATTGGTTCCTGAGGATGTGTATACAAGTTTAATATACAGAGATACGGGCTGCTTTATGCAGGCTGCTGGAAAATGCGAGTGAATATATAAAACCTTAAGTGTGGATGTTGGGAGAAATAAAGAATAATTTGCATGGGGGGAAATGTGACATATTAGTTATTTTTATGTAAAATTTTCTTCTTTTTGGAAAGATTTGGTTCTTAAAACACTTGGGAATTGGAAAGTGGAACCAGAACGTCTTGCATTGGGAGTGAATGAAAGAATTGAGGGAGATAATACAAATTTGGGAGGGAGTTTGGAGACTCAGTTCTTCACCAAGCTTTTTTAAATGAAGGCATTGTTTACATACAGTGAAATGCAGCCATTTTAAGTGTGCAGTTTGCTGAATTTAGTAACTGCATACAGTTGTTTAGAAATCACAGTGATATCTAGTGCTCTTGTGGGTGGTTTGCAACCAGATTCATGTCTCTTAAAGGGTTCAACATTGGTTTCTGAAGTACAACTCTCTCTCACTGTACCCAGTAAGAAATTAAGGCACACAGCTTCATAAGGTTGAAAATAAAGCTTTCCTACAAAGAAAAGTAAAGACTTTAGCTTACAGTCATTTATATGCATGGATATGACTTAACTCTTCTAGGGAATTCCTTCTTGGGAAGATGAGACTGGGAGTAACTTTATTGTTTTTTTCAGAGTTTTCCTTCTGAGAAAAATCAGTTACTAAACTGGGTTTATCAAACAATTGTTTACTTCACAATATTCATTTAAAAATGCTTCATATGTACTAATTCTAAACTATTATATTACAAACATTAGTCTGCCCAGCCCAGCCTCCATACTGAAAGTCATGTCTTATCCTGGACTTCCAGAACTTCATAAATACTCCCCCTTAGACCTCCCTCTTATAAGATAGTACTTACACTCTGTCAGGGTAGCTACTTCTGTCATTGCAGCCAGCAAGACCCCTCCCTGATTGACTTGATCAACTGCTTATTTTCATTTCCTTTCATGGGATCAACTGTAAACACCTCACTTTGCTCCTAGCTGTTGTCCTATGAGGAAGACAGGGCAGGTATATTTTACAGGATGAGAAAACTAAGATCAGGAAGGTGACAGGACTTTTGGTATTTTGACTTTAATCCAGAGATGTTGCCAATATGCAAAATCTATTTCCTGAACAATAACATCTCAAGTTAAGTGGAAAGAATTTTAGTCACTGGTTAATTTCAGGTCTTGAAATTAACTAGTATACATCCTAAAGCACTAAGCCCATGCCTTACAAATCAATACCCTTTAACCTTTTTATCTTTGTGAAATCAATTTGCATGATGTTATATTCATGTTCAAACCTTTATGATCCTGAGTTTCCCACAGAGTAAATTATACATTCTTATCCTGACACTAAAAACTCTTCCTACTTTTATTCTCTGGAGTATTCTCCATTTCTCTCTCCCATGAGCCAGCCAGCCAACCAACAAACCTTCCTTCCTTAAGATTTTATTTTATTTGAGAGAGAGAGAGAGAGAGAGAAAGTGAGCTCGAGTGTGGGCGGGGACGGATGAGGGATGGAGAACTAGCAAATCTGAAGCAGACCCTCCCTATGAGCACGGAGCCTGATGCAGGAATCAATCTCAGCACCCCGAGATCATGACCTGAGCTGAGCTGAAATTAATCAAGAGTTGGATACTTAAACTTAATCAACTGCGCCACCCAGGTACCCCTCCCATGAAACTTTCTTTATCATTAGTAATATTTGCTTGTTCCCACCATTGATGCCAGGTAATTTTGGTTTCTATGCTTTTTTTCTCTCCTGTTAAACATGACTGTGAAGATTATTTTTGCTAATGCCTCTTCTCCAGCATGTCTATTTCTTCTCTAAGAATCTAAAAAAAAAAAAAAAAAAATCTGGTAATTCAAAATTTTTCACTTAATGCATTATCAACTGTGTGTTCCTTCAGAAGAACAAATCCCCCCCCCCCCACCACCTAATCCTGGTTGAGGGTGGGGAGAGAGAAAGGAGAAGTGTAAAGGTGTAACTGCCTGCCTTAGTATGTTATTTCGGAGGATTCACACAGGTTAGCTCTCATATTCTCCTTGTGAGGTGCTCAGTGCTCAAGTCTGGCTTCTGGAACAGTAAATTTTGAGGAAGAGAATCACTTTGTGGGAAAATCTAAATCGTGTTGTTAGAAGACCAAATGGTTTGTACAGAAGGGAAACCAACTCTACTATTACTTTAATTATTCACCCTATTAACTGTGACAGTGTGGTTTTAAAATCTCCTCATTATTCACTGTAATTAAGTGGCACAGCAGACGACAGGATGTCAGAAATCACATTCCGGAAGACGCGCTGTGAGTGATGGTGTGCACACCATATACAGACAGAACGTTTTAAACAGAATAATTGCTTTCACATCACTTCCCGGGATGCCTCACCTGCCTTGTTTTATGTTGTTTTAATTTTTTCAAGTGGGATGTATGCAAATGTGCTGCATCAATTTAGCACTTTCTCCTTTGCAGCTCTGTAAACATGGGCTTTGCCTGGTGAGCAGCTCCGAGTGAAGAGGAAGTTCAGAGTGGCTTGTGTGTGATTGTTGATGGATAGCAACTGAACGGAAAACAAGAGGGAAAGAGAAAAGGGGACCATATTCCACAGAGACAAGCTGAACACTTTTCTAATGGTTCCATCATGGCTTTGAGTCTTTTTATTATAAACAAGAAGGAATGGAATTGGGAAAATGAAAGAGGTAAAGGTGAGCAGAGGGAGAAGTGGTAGGTTTTTGTTTGTTTTGTTTTAGTTTTGTAGCGTCATCTTGTGAACCATATTACTTTCAGCTTGGGAGAAAAGGTTGGCAAGCTGAGATCCAGGAGATCCTTAAATAAGTAAGATTGTTTTTCTTATTGATTGAGTGTGATATGATGACATTATATAGTAGCAGAATACACATTTTCCAAACATCTCCAGATAGGTACTAGGACAGGTAATACCCTAAGTCCTAAAATCTCAAGATTTAAAAAAATTGAAATTAGACAAAGGGCATTCCTGATCTGAGCACAATGGAATCCATTCAGAAATACATAAGGAAAAGGTAGCAGGAAGTCTCCAAACACTTGGAACTAAACAACCCATTCTAAAAAATCTGTGTGTCTCAGAAGAAGACTTAAGGAAATTAAAAAAAAATGCATTAAATTTAATGAAAATTAAAATGCAACATATCGAAAAGCGTGGGACACAGCCAAAGCAGTGCTGCTAGGCACATATACGGAGGCACGTCTAGCAGATGGGATTCTTCATGTGATGGCACATTTCTGTATCTTGGTTGATGTAGTGATAGGATGAATCTACACACTTTATTAAGGAAGATATAAACACACACACATACCTAGTTCTAATATTAAATTCCTGGTTCTGACAGTGTATCATCATGATCAAGAGGCAACCATTGGAAGAAACTAGGTAAAGGATCTGTGAGAGCTCATATTATTCTTCTTTTAAAGAATTACCTTAGTAGATCTTGTCATTTTTCTTCTGTATAGTTTAGGTACATGGAATAGTCTGTTTTTCCCCCTTTGGATTTTTGTTACATATTTATTCCGTATGTCGTATGTAGTTGACATATTTTTGAATATGTCAGTTAATATTTAACTGAGTAGATCAGAATAAAATATTTGAAGATAACCTGATTAATTTAGGTCTACTCCACACATGCTTCCAAAATGCCTCCCTAAAATTCATGTATAACAACTCAACTAATTTTTATTATTTTATTTATTTTTTAAAGACTTTATTTATTTATCTGACAGAGAGAAAGATAGCAGGAACAGGAACACAAGCAGGTGGGGTGGGAGAGAGAAAGCAGGCTTCCTGCCAAGCAGGGAGCCCAATGTGGGACTTGATCCCAGGACACTGGGATCATGATCTGAGCTGAAGGCAGATGCTTAACCATCTGAGCCACTCAGGCGCCCCACAGCTAATTTTTATAGACAAAGTCTGTTCATATCCCAGTTTTTCTTTCTCCTTCTTCAAACTTAAACCCCCCAAAAAACTTTCCATTGACACAAGAATAGTATTTAAAATCTTTACACTGACCTTATTGTTACTAATATTTCAGCTTGAATGTAACCTTCCCAGGCAGGCCTGCCCTCAAAACTCAGCCACAGGCGTCTGACTGTTCCCTCCCTGCCACATGGCTGTGTTTTAATACTTAGCCTAGTATTTGTTATTATAGGTGATTTTCTATAGTATTTGTTTACTTATTTACTATTTCTTGTCCATCGTGTGTCTATTCCTTGAAAACATATGTCTATCTTTTTTGTTCACTACTGAATCATTATTAATAATGACAAAATACAGGGTGCCTGGGTGGCTCAGTGAGTTAAAGCTTCTGCGTTTGGCTCAGGTCATGATCTCAGGGTCCTGGGATCGAGCCTCACATCAGGCTCTCTGCTCAGCAGGGAGCCTGCTTCCCTTCCTCTCTCTCTCTGCCTGCCTCTCTGCCTACTTGTAATCTCTGTCTGTCAAATGAATAAATAAAATCTTTAAAAAAATAACAAAACACTTTTAAAATTCTTGATGATTTTTAGTTACTGTTCTAAATGATGTGTATGTGTATATATGCATACTTATACATGTATACATTAACATTGTTATATATTTACATATAACTAATATCACTTCCTATATTTGAATATATGAATATGGATTCACATAAACGTGTTTGGAGTGATATTAGTTATATAGAAACACTAATATAAACACTAATATATGTTGACTAATTGTCATAACAACAATGTAAGTACATATCATTACTGCTTTCATTACTACTTCATGGTTGAGAAACTGCACAGAGAGATTAAATTCCTCAAGATCACAAAAGCTAGAAAAGACTGGTGAGAAAGAATTCAAACCCAGTCAGTCTGGCTCCAGTCTTTCCTCGTAATTATTAAGTTAGAGCATCTAGAATGGTGTCAGGACTGATGTAGGTTTTTGCTTTTGTTTTTGTTTTTTCTTAAAATTTATTTATTTATTTGACAGAGAGAGAGAGAGAGTTCACAAGTAAGCAGAAAGGCAGGCAGAGAGAGGGAGTGGAAGCAGGCTCCCAGCTGAGCAGAGGGCCCAATGCAGGGCTCGATCCCAGGACCCTGAGATCATGACCTGAGCCAAGGCAAAGGCTTAACCCACTGAGCCACCCAGGCACCCCCTGATGTAGGTTTTTGATTAGTATTTCTTCATTCAGTGGAAGTGTAGAATTGGCTCTCTGGAAGAGGTGGTTATGTTTTGATTTAACATGTTATAGAGTTGGCTGTAGGAGGCTAAACATTTTATAATTTTACTTGTGAACATTTTGGGGGGCAATAGTCTATAAATTATATCCTTATTATTTACTAATGAATGGTAACTTAATCACTTAAATTAATCTTATTGGAAATGTATGGAATTGTCTCCTAAGCATATGAAAAAGAAATTTTTCTACTTATAAGTCAAATTAATTATTACATCTGTGAGATTTAACAATGCACATCCATATTCTTTTTTTTTTTTTTTTAATATTATAGCCAAGTGTAGGGATGCCTGGGTGGCTCAGTCTGTTATGCATTTGCCGTCAGTTCAGGTCATAATCTTGGGATCCTGGGATCAAGCCTGGCATCTGGCTCCTTGCTCAGCAGGGTGTCTGCTTCTTCCTCTGTCTGTCTTCCCTCTCCCCCTGCTTGTGTTCTGTCTCTCTCTGTCTTTCTCAAATAAATAAAAAATAAAATCTTTTAAAAATACTATAGTGCCGGGGCACCTGGGTGGCTCAGTGGGTTAAGCCTCTGCCTTCGGCTCAGGTCGTGATCCCAGGGTCCTGGGGTTGAGCGCTGCATCAGGCTCTCTGCTCAGCAGGGAGCCTGTTTCCTCCTCTCTCTCTGCCTGCTGCTCTGCCTACTTGTGATCTCTGTCAGTCAAATAAATAAATAAAATCTTAAAAAAATACTATAGTGCCCAATATACATGTGATTTGGAAATTTATACCAAATATTATTATAACATAGCTAAAAATGTCTATGGCAATCTACAGCTTTATTAGTTAGAATATTCTTAATAATTTTTATCATATTTAATGTTGTGTCTAGCTCTCAGGGAAATCTGATGGTCTGGCATAGCCTTAGCTCTCAGAAGCCTAGATCCTGCTTTATAGGGCCAGGAGCTCTTAAGGACATACTGCTTTCATTTTTTCCTGTATCTTGGATGCAATTAATTTAGATGGAATTCAAAAAATACAGTTGCCTTTTAAGAATGACAACTATTCTTAAATGAAAGCAATGTTAGCAACTGAAGAAAAATAGTGTTGCTCTTTAATTCAGCTGAGTCCTCTGTGTATTTGTATCTGCAAAGTGGGTCTGGAGCTTCAGTCAGAAATATGAGCTTGAGAAAGACGCATTATTCTTTGTTGGCAAGTAGAAAAATTTTGCTGTTCCTTAAGTAGAAATGCAAGGAATCAGGATGGATGAGGGGAGTGGGAAGGAATGGAAGACAAATGGGGAGAGCCCCAGAGGATGAGTGAAAAGTCAGTGAAAAGTCAAAATAGCACTTGGTATGCAGTGAAAAGTCAAAATAGCACTTGGAAACAGGCTTCATCATCATATAAACCCTCCATAAATATTGTTAATGTTGATATGTATTTTTTTTATTTTTAAAAAGATTTCTTTATTTATTTTAGAGAGAGAGAGCAAGCAAGCAGGGGGAGGGCCGGAGGGAGACAGAGAATCCAAGTGGACTCCATGCTGCGTGTGGAGCCCAACACAGGGTTTGATCCCAGGATCTCGAGATCATTATGAGCCAAAATCCAGTTGGCTGCTAAACCAAATGAGCCACCAGGTGCCCCCCATGCTGATGAAAATTAAAAACCATATCAAGGAGGATATTGTGTTAGTTATTTCATTAGTTTTGCTTGTATTGTTGTCTGTAAATCACACAAAAAAGCTGCTTTCATAGCTGTATTGATAGTGATGAAGAAGGCATCAGGCCTTGTACGTGAAACCTATGCAGGTTATCTCTAAACCTGAAGAACAACTCTATTACATCATCCCCCTTATCAGTACATAATTGGAATGAGAATAAGTACTTTGTGCAAGTTTACACACCTGGTCATTGGCAAGAATGGGAGCCATCATGCAAATTCTCATACATGGCCAATGTGAGTTGAAGTGGCTGTTTCTTCCAGTTCTAATGCTGCTCTGGACCATAACGGACATGAGCTTTTCACCCAGATGAGATCTTGTGTATATCATTACTGCTGTTGTGAAGACACCTTCCCCGTTCTCTTTAGCTTAGAAGTTTTTATGTGTAATTAAAAACATATTGAAGATAAAATAACAGCTTAAGCATATTTTTGGTAACTTTGGCTAGAGAAAAATAATCTCTATTTTCTTTATTCCTTGTACATATTTCATTATTTTGGATGCTTTCATTGTTGAACATAGCACTGATTGTTCCTCTGACTTGTTTATAAGACTTTGCCCACTTCTGGACCATGAATGCAAGAAGATCAAAGACTGAGTTATGTGGTATAGCACTGATTAAATAATTGTCAAGTTAAAGTGCAGTTGGAATGAGAAGATGATCATAAGATTCTATTCTTGTTTGCTAATTATGACCAGAACACAATCTGTTAACAAATGACATAATACTCTAATTCCTTCCTACAAATTCAAGAAAGAGGGACTTTGTGACCAATGAAGAGCTTTGAAGCAGAGAGGGCATAATTTCTTTATGTTTTAATATCATTTTTTTTCATTTTTGGAGATGTTGATTACATACACACTTCTGTAAAATATCAGCTATTAAGAGAGACAGTTTATTGTTAAAGTCATTGTAAAACTGATTATTAGGAGAAATATTTGTGAGTTAAGTGCTAATGAGCAAAGAGAACTTTATATTGGGCAAAAACAAGTACTTGTGGTATTAAACCATACAATGATAAGTAAATATAATACATATATATTTTTATATACATTCAGGGATGCCCCAAGTTTGGGAGGTCAAACATAGATCAGATGACTAGTTCAGATATCAAGAACAGTTTTTCAAATTATTTAATCATAATTGGTTTTTAATTTCAATATTCTATATAAAATATGATTTAAAAGAAAGGCATTTGAATTCATTCCCTTGAATGGTGAATTTTTTTTTTTTTTAAGATTTTGTTTATTTGAAAGAGAGAGAGTGTGATCAGGGGGAGGAGCAAAGGAAAAGGGACAAGCAGACTCCACCCTGAGCCATATGGGGCTCAATCTCACAATGCTGAGATCATGACCTGAGCCAAAACCAAGTTGAATGCTTCATCAACTGAGCCACCCAGGAGCCCCGAATGCTGAAAGTGTTGAAGTCCAAAGTACGTAGTATCCATGGAAAGGGTTGGAATTAAGATAGTCAAAATACAGATGGATAATGGTTGGATTGTATATTCCAGTAGAATTTTGATCCAGAACTTCTGCTGCAACCAGCCCAGAAATCCAAACTATGACCACAAAAGTCAACCAGAAACATCAAGACTGGTCAGTGACTGCCACATCCCTATATTTCCCCTGGTTTTCAAGATGGAACTAATCAGAGAGATTTAAATATGTTTCTCAGACCCATCACCTAAGATGTCCTGCTGCCACCTCCAGCCTCTCTATGCCAAGACCATCCAGTCAAAGCACAGCAAAAACCGTGCCCTTTTCTCACTAGAAAGTTGTTCTACTCTTCTGCCTACTTTTGAGCCTCTATCATACGGAAGTGGTGGCTGACTTGCTATAACAAGCTCAGAATAAATAGCTTCAGAATAAAGAGTTTGTTTTCATTTGGGTGGTCTTTGTTTATTTTACAAAGCCAGTATGAGTAGAGACTTTGACATCAAAATAGATGAGATCCAAAAAATAGAAGCTAGGTTTAAAATATAGTTTAGTGATTTTTATTACAAGTTACAAGACTATCCCCACTATATTTAAAAGACAACTAAGGGGGTGCCTAAGTGGCTCAGTGGGTTAAAGCCTCTGCCTTTGGCTTATGTCATGGTCTCAGGGTCCTGGGATCGAGCCCCGCATCGGGTTCTCTGCTCAGCAGGGAACCTGCTTCCTCCTCTCTCTCTGCTGGACTACTTGTGATCTCTGTCTATCAAATATATAAATAAAATCTTAAAAAAAAAAGAGAGAGAACTAGTTTCTTTATTACAGGAGGAATCGTTCATATGCACCAAATGAATTAGTAAAAGAAAAAGTTACTTATCTTTTAGTTTTTCTCAAAACGTGGATATCATGAAATAGTATTTTTCATTAAAAATAAAAGCCTGATTATGTTGGTACTCAACTCAAAATCCTCCCATGGCTTTCTAGAGATTTTCTTAGAATTACTTATTTTGGCTACTCCCTAGTTGGGGATAGGTATTTGCACTTTCAGGGGAATAAAAGGAATTCTGATAGCACTGGCCTGTAGTATAAAGGATCAAATTCTTTTAAAATTTTTCTCCAGTCTCATCTCCTCCCACTTCCAACTTGAGGATGATGTTCTCTGTTGAAATAGTCACCATTTTTGAGCACACCCAGTTACTTTGAATCCTTGGAAGTCAGTTCAGTTCAATTCACTAAATACGGCCTGAATATCTAACAGGCTCAGAGGTATTTTCTCTGTTCCGGAGTTTGCATCCTTCTGGAACGGACATTTTCTGACTGGGGTGCTCTTTCTGTCAGAACCCCTGTCTCTTCATGAACCAGCCCTCTACTCAGCAAAGCGTTTCTTAAATCATCCAGGCAAGATTAATTGTTTCTGGTTCTGAGTTTCCAGAGCAGCATCTTTACATATTTGTATCCATCACTTTTCTTCATGCTGCCTTATGATTGTTTATGATAACTTTTATGAATACCTTTAAACCATTTCAGTGGGTAGTACATCATGCTCTCCTTTATACTCATGGTCCTTTCTCTGCCTGATCTCTGGAGCAGGCATTATTAGTATGACCATCCACAGAAGAGTAAACTGAGGATTACAAAGATTTATTAATTTTTGCAAAATCATGCAGTGAGTGGGTACGGATGTAGAATTCCAACTCCTGGTTATTTGGACTAGTAAAGACTTTGGTGACCTGCCTCCAACTCCGACTCCATTAGACAGTAAATCTTCTAAGGAACAATGTGCACAGTCATCTTGTATTCCTTACTTCCTTTGCAAAGTAAGGATAAGAAGCAAGCTATGTAGAGTGTCTACCCTACTGACTGGCATGTCCTGTATATAGATACTGTCTGCGCACTGATCAAGAAGGCATGCTTCTTTCTGCAAATCCATAACTGCCTTTGGCTTAGAGCATTTACTTTAGAAAAATCTGTGATTGCACATTCTTTCTCTTTCTTTCTGGTGGGTAAAATCCTGTTAAAAGCTTCTTGCCAGTTTTTATAACCTGGGACTTTCTTTCTCAAAGACAGGGACAAGGGTGGTGGTGTTATTTGTTATTCGAAATGTTACCAAGGTACTTCATGCCCTTATCTCCTGCTTTCTTTAGGGAAGGCAAGAGCCTAACTTTGGTGGACACCTTGTTCCCTGCATAAAAATTTCCTCCTATCATGGAGATTTGAGAAAGTTTACTTTTTCGGGGGTGAGGCCAATTAGTAAACACAGATGACTTGAGATTCCCGCATCCCAGCTCTTAAAAAACTCACCAGCCCTTAGTTCTAGTAGAGTTGATTGAGCTTAGACTGAATTCTGGCCACTCGTCTCTTTTATGTGGCCTCAGAGTCTTTCTTTGCTTCTTTATCTTTGTGAGGTTCAGTTTTTGCTTTGACACACTTTGAGCTTGGGTTTGTCACTCAGTCTTCTTTCTCAGGAGTGATGATTCTTCTTCTGTTTCCATGAAATTATTTCCCAATTTCCAACCCATTTAATCTTCAGGCTTTGGGAATGACATCAAAATTCCTAGGAATTCTAGCAGATACTCTAAATCTTATATAAATCTAAGTTTTTCTTAATACTTTATTTATGTATTTCAGATGGGTGACCATGAAAACAAACTAAGAATTGGTATTTATGATAGGGTTACTTTTCAGTGGTTTTTCTTCTCTTCTATCCTATTCTATTTTATTCTTTTATACCTATGACTAGCTTATTAATATTATGAAATGATATCTAGGAATGAGGCTGTGTATCCAGTAACATGTAAAAATAGTTTCTACTTGTAATAGAAAAAATAAATTCTAAATGAAACCATTAAAAATTTAAAGATAATAACACAAATATTTAATGTCCAAAAGATAGTCCTGAAATGAAATTGTAAATTGTAAGGTGGATCTCACTGTTACCTTTGAAAATTCTTGTTAAGTTCTCAGAGATGAGATTCTGGGGAAGAAAATTAAGGTAAATTTTTTAAAGATAAAGTTCTGCAAGTGAATATCTCTCATATCAGTGGCAGTTCACTGAATAAAGGATAGTTTTTTCAGGAAATTATATTATGATAATTAGATATCTAAATTCAGGAAAAAAATGAACTTTGATCTATACCTCATATATGCACAAAAATTAACTTGAAACAGATCATAGATAAAAATGTAAAACCTAAAATTAAAATCTTTAGAATAAAATATAGGAGAAAATTTTTGTGACCTTGAGTTAGGCAAACATTTCTTAAATACAACACTAAAACCAGAATTCATAAACTAAAAAAAGATAATTGAAACTAATTAAAATTAGAAGTTTCTGTTTTTCAAGACCATGAGCATGAAAAGAGGCCACAGGTTCGGACAAAATACTTTTAGTCAAATCCCTGATAAATGGTAAGAACACAAGCCACTGTAAATTTTGGGAAGAAGATTTAGACAACTATTTCACCAAGAAAAGATGTGAGTGACAAGCACTTAGCAAGACTCTTGATATCATGAGTCGTAGGGGAATGCAGATGGAGGCTACAATGTCTTATCACTATGTAACTTTTAGAGTGGCTAAAATCAAAATGATTGACAGTATCTCATACTGACAAGAATATGGGGAAATTTGATATATCATCCATTACTCATGGGGATATAAAATGGTACGAACACTTTGGAAAACAGTTTGGTAGTTTTCTAACAAGAAATGTGTGCCCCTGCCATATGCGGTGGTCCTTCTACTTTTTAGGTATTTGTTCAAGTGAAATGGAAAACATATATCCATATGAACGTTTGTGGCAGTTTTATTTGTAGTAACCCCAAACTGAAAACAACTCACATGACTATAAAGAGGTGAATGGATAAGAAAACTGTCATATATCTATACAATGGAGCGTCTCTTAGTGATGAAAGAACCATTGATACAGGAGATAACATGGATTCTCAAAAATGATTACTTCAAATGAAAGTAACCGGACCAAAAAATATGCATAATTCTTGCATATTCAAGGCAATACGAATCCTCCCTTTGAAACAAAGATCTTGTCTAATATTATCCTATTTTGGAGGATTAGGTATCTCATTTCTGGTATTTCCTATTTTAAGAGTCAGTAGTGTCATCCATTCTCATTAAGCCAGCAGTAAAGAGATTTGGGGAGACTTTCATTAACCTTCCTAACTTTGTGGTTTCCTAAAAAGAAAAGTATGATGAGAAGTTGCTTGAAGAAAAAATGATAGCCCTATAGAACTCTGCACTTAGAGTAACATGTTTCTGTTTCTATAGACGGCTTTTAGCTAATTTATTGTTTACTTATTTCTTTGCTTTAAAATAGCCAATGGATTCTTGGTGCCTGGGTGGCTCAGTCGGTGAAGGATCTGACTCTTCATTTTCATTCAGGTCATGATCCCAGAGTTATGAGATTGAGCTCGGCATCAGGCTCCACACTACGCTTAAGATTCTCTCTCTCCCTCTCCCTCTGTGCCCCTTCCCCTGCTTGTGTGCAGATGCACACTCTTAAAAAAAAAAAAATAGCTAGCAGGTTCTGCAAGAATATCATAAAATAGCCTAAATAATATGAGCCTACCTAATCAACTGGTAATATCTACTAGCCTTCAGGTCTATGTCTTACAATTTTAGGATAAAAGGGTTAACCTAATACCAGACTTCAGGAAACCTGTATGCAAAATGACCCCTTGTTTTCTCCCTTACTTTTTAAAATCTCTTGGGCATTATTGAAAATTATATGTTACTTGTGATGGCCATTTTGTGTTCTCATTTTCACTTCCAGAACTGAGTAGTTGCCAATTCTGTATCCCATTCAGACCCCATTACCTGTATGATTTCTGAACAGTTAAATTGTGCCTATATAAGAAATCACTGGAAGGGATTCACAAATCCCACATGTGGTAGAGTTAGTTCAGTGGGGGACCAGAAAACTCAGATGCCTGTGAATAATAACTGGAATTACATGGCATTAGTTTCTTGTGGAGATCCTAGGCATGAATTGGAAGTGCCCATATATCCCACATTTTATACATTAAATGCTCTTTCAAATTCAAAGGCTAACTCCAGACTTACATTTTGACTGTAACAAAACTATCATAAATGAAAACAATGATCTCAAGGTATTTGAGTTAAACCCACAAAAGAACACCAGAAAAAAAAATAATTATGAAGGAAAAATAATTAAGAAAATTCCTCTAGTGTGTCTTATTCCGTAGTATTGGGCAGAAGCTGTCATTTTTGTAGTTATCTTTTGAGGGACACTATTTGAGTCTTAGAGTCTTAGGTTTCTAGAGGCTTTTAAATTAGTCTTAGTTGGAGGCCACTCATGTGTGGAGTTCCACTGTTATATAGACTGGAGACATGCCTGTCCTATATCTTTAATCTTGACTGTTGTAGCTATGATCAATAGAATTTGAAATTTCTTCAGGCAAGGATAAAGCACTTGTGCATTACTATGTCATCTGGTAGATCCAGTTACCACGCCGGAGATCATGCAAACTTTGGAAGGTATCTCCTTTGGAAAGGTCGTTTGTACTTGCTTGACCTAATTATGAGTAGACCAAGTAAGTCCTGCCTGATATTTAGCTAGATCTATGTGCGACATTGTTGGGGTTCTCTAACTATTCCATATTCCATAGGTTGTTTGTGTATGATCTCATAGAGAGAAGGTCAGTTTGCACTCAGAGATGTTTTCTGGCCCTTAATGCTAGTGGCAAAATTTTAGGTCAAGGCAGAGCAAGGATTTCTTCTCTATTTGATGCTTTTAACTTGAGGACAATGTTTACTGTTTCTGAATTTCTTAACAACTCATGGTGACATGAACATGAAATAAAATTTTTGGATTGAGAGAATAACCTCGGTGAGTTGTTTCTGTGTAGGGAACACAGAGTTTATTTCGCCAGCTCCGTCAGTGAGAACCTACTCAACCGGAAGCTTTACAAACAGAAACTAACACATATTCATAGTTTGGAGATGGGTAGTTGTATGAGATTAATTTGCATCAGAAAACTTTGAGGAGGAAGCTCTGAGCAATTTTTGTTTTTTTTTTTTAACCGTTATATATTCTGAGATTTTGTGTGACATGTTAAAACTATCTCTTTCATTATGTTAATGGGAGTAAAAGAGTAATTTGACCAGGGTCCATTGGATTAATTGTGTCTCTCCTGAGAAGCCATTAAAATTCACGATTATGGAGACAGCATTCCTTTGATAGCAAGGATGTTTTTATTTATCAGAGGATTGAGCTGATTGCTTTGAGTTGATAGAAATCGTTCTAAATTTATTAGCACTTAATGTACCTGAGAGGTAACCTCCTTATTGACCAAGGAGGTTAGGCAGAGAATTGCCCTTAATTTCTGGAGTGATCTCTTATATGGGATTAAATAACAAATAACTGTTTGGGATATTGACAAGTCTCTGAGAAGTCACTGATGTTTTTACCATTCTTTTTTTTTTTTTCTTTTTAAGATTTTATTTATTTATTTGACACAGAGAGATAGAGGCAGAGAGAGAGGGGGAAGCAGGCTCCCTGCTGAGCAGAGAACCTGATGTGGGGCTCCATCCCAGGATCTTGAGAGTATGACCTGAACCGAAGGCAGAGGTTTAACCCACTGAGCCACCCAGGCGCCCTTTTTACTGTTCTTAATTGTTTTCCATTTTGAAGTCACAATACCATCAAGTCATGCCCAACTCCACAAGTGCATCTACTGTTTGTACAAATGTTTTTTTTCTTAACTTTTTCCAAGGTTCCAGCTCAGATCATAGGTACCCAGTTTAGTTATCTGAACAGATTAAGCATTAGGAAAGAAATGTCTTCAGTCGCCGTAAATTCAGTGGTTACACCATATCCCATGCAGGGAATGCCTTTGCCATTTTTAAGGTAAGAGCCTTATCAAACAGTATTAATTCAGGATCAAACAAGAGGGGTCTGTAAAATCAACCCGAGTATATTTAATTCCTGAATTATAGCAAACATTCATGTATTCTCCTTCATCTAGAAGGGGTAAGATTGTAGGTTTAAGATTTGAGTAAAGTTTAATATTGGCTACGAAAGTAGACAATAAAAGGTTTTCATAAACTTTCACAGGATCAATTAAGAATTAACCAAGAGCTCTTGGCATGTAGAGCCCATGGAGTTAGTGGAAAAACCAAGTACCACACCAGCAGAAGCTTCAAGCAGTTTGGCTGCTGCTGATACTTCACACAATTAGGAAAGGTATGCCTTTGCTCCTGAATGGAAGGTTATGCTAATGGCAGTAACATTTTGCATGAACCATCTTATTATGTCCTAATGCAGTCAGTCCTGTCTCTCATAAACAGCAAGATGGATGGTTTTTGTAGAGTTAGGGATACCCAAAGTTGCAGGTTGCTGCAGAAAGGACTTTAATGAGGAAGCTTGCCAGCATTTGGATCCATGGGAGATGGGAGGGCTGAGCTATATTAAAACAAACAATAATTATTGTCTACAAGAACTAGTCAACCTAAAAGCAAGTGAGCAAACTTGCTTTGCAAGTGAGCAAACAAATAAACAAACAAAAAACCCAAACCAGCCAAACAAAAACCTTGACTTGTCTTTTAGTTTGGAGACAGATATAATTGGAGAGCCTTTATTTTCAGAGTACAGAAGATACCCATCTTCTGAGATTGTGACCCAAATATTGCACAGATTCTTTATAGATTTAAAAGTTTTTTTCTTGATGCTCTCTGCACCTCCCTAGATATATATGTATATATTTTTAAATATATGGAGTCCTGTGGACTGTTTCAGGAGAGCATGACGCTAAATCCTCTCCATGCCATTTCAGAGTGGAACCTCAAGCAAAAATCAAATCTTTAAGATTATCATTTAGACACCGAGGGAAATATGAGAGAGTTCTCATCATACCTGAGGCATAACCAACCAGGTATGCTGCTGATTGTCCCACCAGACATCAAACAGATTACTAGCAACTATTACCTACCGTGTCGAAAGAAGATGGCAAATGAATCTGCCATTGTAAAGTTTTTATTTAGCAGGTAGAAACTCCCTGGAATCTAGGGAGCAGGGTTTATTGGTTACCTTCAGGGCTTGTGCAGATAAGTAGCCTTTTCCCTTAAGCTCCTTAACTGGCCATGGGGGAGTGCTGCCGGGACTGGTTCATGGCACAGTGTGTCCCTTAGTGAGGGAGGCTCGATAAGAGATATTCCTCCTGAGCTTGCTTTTTGTGCCAGAGCACACTGTGGTATAATTCAGGCAGGGGTTTATATAGAATAATTTGAATTTTTATAAAGTCAGCTCCATATATTCTGCTCAGGTTACTTGAATCTTTGGCAAAAAGGGTAGAGGGTAACTGACGTGGTATCTGGTTTGTAGAGGCTAGAAGGTGCACAAAGTTGCACACCTCCATTTTTTACATCATACTTGGAGAACCAACTGGTCACTTATAAGTACTACATAAATAAATATAATTTCTGAAAAGTGGATCTCTAGTATGTTCAAGTTAGGTCAAGGGGAGAATTGTGGATTGGTGCTATTGCTATCTTTTTGAATCCACTGTATGCAGTTGGATGATAACTAGGTAGAATTTTAGTAAACTCTATGCAAATTAGCTATTGCAGAGGTCATTCTAGTTAAGTCATATATTTGCATATTGTGGAGTCAGCAAATTATAGCCCTTAAGCTAATCCCACCTGCTTCCTGTTTTCATACAGCCTACAGGCTATGAGTGATTTTTGTGTTTTTAAAAGGTTGGAAAAAATCAAAAGAAGAATAATATTTTATGACATGAAAATTCTATGCCATTCAAATTTCAGTGTCCATAAAGTTTTATTGAAATACAGCTATGCTAATTCGTTTACATATTATCTATGGCTGCTTTCACACTATGACTGCAGAGCTGGGTAGTTGTAATAGAGATCATATGCACCATAAAGCCGGAAATATTTACTCTCTGGCTTTTAGGAAAAAGTTTGCTAACCCCTGTATTAGAGTGACCCAGTATGCTAATTTTTATATATGATATTTTTTTGTTATTTTGACTTAACTGATATCTGAGGTATACTCTGTATAACTGGACAAAGAATAACTTGTGTAATACAGTAGAAATGGAGACTCTAAGATGTAGATTTTCCAGTAATTTGATGCATTGAATAGGGTATGGTATTTGGGATCAGGTTGGTGTTTGCCACCTACCAACTCTGTGCCTTTGTGCAAATATATTAATAATTCTACACTGTAGCAATTAATAAATAAATGTTGGCTTTAACAATTGAGCAGTTCTTAAAGAATTATATGCAGCCAAATTAGGAAAAGGGTATAGATTATTATTTTAAAATACAATTTTGTTTGATTTAGCATAACTTTCCTTCTTTTTTTTAAAAAATCTGAGAGTCTTTTATTCCTAACTGTGGTGATGAATATACTTCTTCTTTTTATGAAGATACCATGGTTGTAGGAGTTTTTTTCTTTTTTTTTAATTTTAAATTTTCCAAAAGGCAAATTAAAACCATGGCAGCACAATTACGTGCATATACCCACACATACACAGAAGTATATATATGCATATGTAAATAGACATATATACACATGTGTAGTCAGGTGTCAAATGTTTTTATATTTCTTCGTTCTTAAAGTTTTAAGTGTCAAGTAATTTTAAGTTCTCTAAACCATATGGCCTGATGCCTTTACTTTCACCTACATTCTGAAATACTTCTGTATTTTATACACATAACTCTTTAAGTAAGGATTATAGTATACATGATTATTGAGAAAATATTCCAATCCTGATAGAATATGAAGTAACATTTAAGTGACTGGTATCATACTGGCTCTTTGTTGCTATGATGATTACTTAAATGGCATGTCTTCTAAGACACTGACTTATGTCCTGTGAGTAGAATCATTTTCCTGTTTTTTCCTAAGAAAAAAATTCTACCAAGATTTTAGAATTCATTGTGATTCATAGCTTCTGTGTCTACAGAAGTATTTTGAGTGCACTCTTCTCTAACACAAACACTTCATGGATTGATCTCCCATATTACATGTCAGAGCAAATGGCCAGCTGCTCTCAGAAAATAGGGCAATTCCCATTACAGCCTCTACTCTAAACTTTTTTATTTTCATGGGCAATTTAAAGAATGTGACTTAGGAATTACATCTATTCTTTTCGGACAGTATATGCCCAATTACTTAAATATCTAACTTGTATCTATTGATCTCTATTGAAATCCCTTTGTCCTCACAAACCTTTGTGGAATTCTCCAAAACTGTACAGGTGTTTGTTCTGAAAGGTTAAAAAAAAAAATAGAAACCCTGGGGAGCTCTTGTGCACAAGAATAATTCTGACACAGCCCATCCATTTGCACCTATAAAATCCCATAAATTGGTTTATTTCATTTTCACAATTTTATGTTTTTTATAAGCCTCTCAGTGAAGTTGTTTTTATTTCTGGTGATGACATATATAAAATGATATATAAAATGAATTTTAAACATCACAAAGAAAATTCATATCAGAGTCAAGATTTGTGTATATATATATAGTATTAATAGACATAATGGGACTGCCTCACATGTTACTGATAGAGACATTGCCAAATATTTTTATCAAAACATAATTAAGGATCTTCAAAGAATAATGAATAATGGGTAAAGTACTGAGACGATGAAGAGAAGGAAATGCTCTCTTATTTTTTAAAATATATGAGTAAATGAAATTCTATAAATCTGTAGACTTCATAGCTCCAAATTGATGTAAGAGAAATCTTAAATTATTGAAAGACAGTTTATTAAATTACTTAGGAAAAGAAGTGCTGATTTCTAACTTGTAACATTATTTTGATATTTTAAATTCCTATGAGATGATATTCTTCCTCCTCCTTTGCTGAGGTCCCTGGCTTAGGAAAGCATCGCTGGAGGAGACTTTGATTGCAGGTAATTCACATGGAGCAGACCTCAAATTGTGGGTTAATCAGTACGATTCACTGGTGTGATATGGCTGTCAACAAAAATTTAACATTATCATAAGTTCATTACAACAAATAAACCGTCTGGAACAAATGCAATAATATTCTGCTCTATCCAGAACTGGCAAAGTCACAAGGGGTGTTGTATTCTCTCCTGAATTCCATGTGTTGCAAGTAAAATTAAGAGAACAGAATGTGTTACTAGCTGAGTGACCAAAGGGGTGAGAGGAACTGAAATTATATCAAGGAAGGGGACAAGGGGTTTTGTAGCTTTCAAGAATGCCCAATTCATCTGTTAGGGTGAGGGATGATTGCACTTGGGATTTAGTTCTAACTTCACAGACTTAAGTTTATTTTTGCTATCTGCTTAATTTTTTGAATTTTTTTTCTGTAGACATAGGAGTTTCCCTACGGTTGTTTGGATGTCTAATCTTTTCCTGTGTATTTTAAATGCATTTTAGATTTTAAGTTTCTGTATATGATGACAACATGTCCAACTAGATCATAGCCTATTTCATTCAGTTATTTGTCCCCTTCTAAAATATTTTACTAAACTATTTTATTTAATGTGGCTTGATAGTACTTATTGATCTGAAAGTTTGGGCTCATCTTCAGTAATCTTATTTAAAAAACAATTTTGATTATTAACATCAGTCAACATTATCAATTTCTGGGGTGCCCGGGTGGCTCAGTGGGTTAAAGCCTTTGCCTTTGGCTCAGGTCATGATCCCAGGGTCCACATTGGGCGCTCTGCTCAGCAGGCAGCCTGCTTCCCCCTCTCTCTCTCTGCCTGCCTCTCTGCCTGCTTGTGATCTCTCTCTCTCTGTCAGATAAATAAATAAAATCTTAGAAAACAAACAAGCAAAAAACCATTATCAATTTCTTCTATTTCCCCATAAATTAAAGTAGCCAGTTGTGGTATAAAGTGTGGCTAATTGAAGCACAAACTCGATGGCATTTAATTCTGTAATTTTACTTTGTGATCTATGACTATCCCCTAGCCTGCCTGAATAATAATAATAATAATAATAATAACAACAATACATATTTCATACAACTACCTGAAGAATTTTAGAATATGCCTCATGTAAAGCAGTTTTCATAGTATATTACACCAGGAATATACTAAACAACTTATTTTTGTATTATTTTTTATGATAAATATTAGAAATAAGCTTTAGAATTTTGGAGTTTTGAAAGCAGTCATATTTGTCTTCTAGAGTTGGCATAACAAAGGACCATAGACTGAGTGACTTAACTAACAGAAATTTATTTTCTCACAGTCCTGGAAGCTGGACATCCAAGGTGGAAGACCAAGGTGTTGGCAGGGCTGATTTATTCTAAGGCCTTTTTACTTGGCTAACAGATGGCCATCTTCTCCTTGAGTCTTCATATGGTCTCTCACCTCTGTGTCTGCGTCCTTATTTCCTCAGGAAACCAGTCATATTGGATTAGAGCCAACCCCTATGACCTCATTTTCCTTAATTAATTCCTTAAGGACCCTACCTCCAAGGGAAGTCACATTCTGAGGTACGGGGTGGAGGTTAGAACTTGAAGAACTTGAAGAACTTGGAGGGAAACAATTAAGGTGCTAACAGAAGTTGTGGCAAATTCATTTTAGAAAACTCTGCAAAGGTGAATTTCCCCATCAGGAGACATGTACGATCGTGTAGATTGCTGCAGTATTCACACAGCCTGCTCATGGAAGCGGCCTGAGTGTCCATCAGAGGATGGGTGGACAAAGAAAGTGTGGCATGTGCCTACAATGCAATATGGTTCAGACTTAAAAAAGAAGGAAATCCTCCCACTTGAGACAACATAGGTAAACCTGGAAGGCACCTTGTTAAAGGGAAATGAGTCGGACAAAGAAGGACAAATACTACATGATACCACTTGTAAGCGGTATCTATAATAGTCAGATTTTTATAAAGCTGGACGTCCAAGGTGGAAGACCAAGGTGTTGGCAGGGCTGATTTATTCTGAGGCCTTTTTACTTGGCTAACAGATGGCCATCTTCTCCTTGAGTCTTCATATGTTCTCTCACCTCTGTGTCTGCGTCCAGATTTTTATAAATCTGACTATTTTTCTAAATTTTTATAAAATTTATAAATTTTATAAATCTGAGTATTTATAAGAGTAGAATGAGAGTAGAATGGTGATTTCCAGGGCGTTGAGAGAGAAGGAAATGGGGAGGTGTCAGTGAAAAGTATACAAAAGGGCCAGGGATGCAGGATATGTAATCCTAGAGGTCTGCTGTATACCATAAAGCCTTTAGGTAATGTCACGGCATAATATACTCAAAAAATTTGTGAAGAGAATAGATCTCAAGTGTTCTTATCACTAAAAGCAATAAGAAAATAAAGCACTAAGAAACTTTTAGATTGTTTACATCAATTGTTTCCATTAAACTTGTATAGCTTTTGTATGTCAATCATACATCAAGAAGGTGGTTTTAAAAATCCATTACCTATTTCCGACTTTGCAAGTGCTGAGCATCTACAGGGCACTTCATTTCCTGGGTGAAATAAATGACACAACAAGAGCTGCAGGCCTGTTTGTGGTCTTCTACCCAACTCCACCTGCTACCAGAGTCTCTCATTCTATAAAGTCAGTCTCATGTTCCATGCAGTTAGAACGAGGCATATCCCGGAGGCAACTTGAAGGTGTTCAGAGGTAATTTATATAGGTAAAACATTTAAAAAAATAAAAGGAAGTTCTAACCAAGCTTATGCTTAGATTTCAAGAAATGAATAAAACCCTGTCACGGGAAGTGGCTGGTAGAAGACTTCAGGTCAAAACAGAAACAGGTAGCTCTGAGACTCGGTGAAGGTTTTGTGGTCCAGTAAGTCCTTGACTGGTCCTTCAAAGACAGCTTGAATTTAGGGCTGTGAGGGCAGAGAGTGGTGGCCTGGGGAATGACATCATCTATATTCTTGCTTAACTGAAATGGGAGAGTGAGGCATTTATAATTCCCATGAGAAGGAAGGCAGGAGCAACGGTCTAAATAGTTGACTGGGAAGACACTTCTGAGGACAGAGATCGCTTTCCTTAGATTTGTTAAAGAAGTAAATATTTTTCTACTTTCTACCCTCAGGCAGGTTTTGAAAACTCTTTTACAGATAATCTTCCCAAGATTACTTAAGTGTCGATACATCATAAACGACACTGAAGTGCTTTCGATTCTTCTGGAATCAGGGAATCATGCGTAGCTTATTTTGTTTTGTTTTGCTTTTGGAGCAGTCATCTTTTTTTTATTTTCTCTGCTTAAAATCAAGCAGAAAACACACATCCCTTGTTATATACTAACATTTTCACAGTACATCATTGGTAGAAGAGAAGGACTAAAAACAAAAATGTGTTTGCAGAGATCCAAAGAAAGCGCGTGTCTGGGCCTTGCCTCCCACAGCCTTGAGAAGTTGTTCAAGATGAGCCACTTCGTAGTCTCTGGCTCTAAACAGGGTCGCAGAATTCATTGCCAGGAATTTTAGGAAATCGTGATGATAATTCAGTAATAATGCAAGGCTCTTCTTGTCCAAAGCTGTGTAGATCAATATTGCTCCCGTTCGTAAAGGTAATCTTGGAAGATAGGGTGCTCCGTACACCTGTGTCTCAGGTGCATCAGGATGACCTGTGAGGATCTCCAGGTCCTGCGGTCTCTCAGATTTGTAGAGGAGCTGATTGCCCAAAAGAACTTCGAAGTATTACTGGATCCCTGCCGCAGCCTCATTAACTGCAGACTCCTTGTTATCTGTGTTCTCCTGAGATTTCTTGTAATGTGCATAGAATGGAGTCCACATTCTCCCTGGCAGGAAGATAAAAGACCCGTTGCTGCCTGGTAGTTAAGTCTCCATCCTCTAACAAGCCATGGTTTTAGTTCTTTAGGAATCTTTAATTCTGTTCATGAATACTTCCTCAGTGTCAACAGTAGGATCTACTGGGACCCTTTACTTGTGAGGAGGCTGAGGTGTCTTTCTGGTCTACCACCTGCTGCATTTCCATGTGTTTTCTGTTTGTTCTTTTTGACTTTCAGTTCAACACTTTTCTATTGGCAGAACAGACGTCTTCTTTCCTGGGGCAGCCCCTACCCCCATCTTCTTCTCTGGATATTGCCCCTAGTTGGCTCTCTAAAGTTCACTGATTCCACAGATTGGCCTCCACATATTTGAGTACTCTGCTTCCTAGAACCCATTCAATCCAATTTTTATTCCAACCCTGTAATGTAAAAGCATTTCACTTGCTTGTCCTTTATGGCAACCTTTACATAAAGGTTGTATAGTTTATTTTGTAAACTGTTTTGCTTGTGACTCTATCATCTGTATTCTTTGCCAGCCATAGCTCTTGCTACATTTCCCTTATACTATATATGTCAGTCTTACAGAAATGCTCTAAAAATCTAAATGGGCTCTACTTCTCCCATTTGCTTCCATATGCATGTGCTCTTGACTGTAGGAATGCCCATTCCCCATGTGCTGGCTGGCAAATTTCTTGTCCTGTAAGATTTGGTTCAGTCACAGCGCTCACAAGGGTACTTCCCCTGATCATACACTAATCAAGAGTTTGGTTCTTTCCCCATGCAACCATTTCCCATGGGTCCTGCTTTCATAGTGCTTATCCATAATGCTTACCCAATGCTCTAAAATTCTGACTTCTTTGTCTATTATTATAATAGACTATGAGTTGTTTCCTAATAAGAACCATGGTTTCCAAATGTTTCCATCTTTTGCAATAATGTAACACCTGGAGGATTATAGCTAATTAATGAATAAAAGAATGAGTAAACACAACATGAATATAACATACACTAATCCCCAACTACATACATCAACAGGAAATTGTCCAAAGCTCTGTTCAGAGGAGAATGACCCTAAAACTGCATTGTCTTACTATCCTTCCTTTACTCTCAATGTCATTGGAAATAAATCTGATTCTCAGTGTTGAGTATGAAATGATAAATGATAAAGCAAATCTCTGAACTCTTGCAGTCAGAGGAGATGCTCAATGATACCGTACATGAAGGAAAAAAGCATTTCTATTTCGGCATAGCAAAGGAAACCATTTTCAGCTCAAACATCAACAAGAAAGTTAGTTTCCTCCAAAGGAGCAAATTATAGTAACACTTTTGCAACAAAAGCATGTGGCAGAATGCAAAACACAGAAGCAGAACACAGAATTATGGAGTCAGAGAACAAAGAGTATTTCAATTGGAAAGAAGAAATACAGGAAGCTACAGGGCAACTAGAGGCCAAACACATGACACTTATTAACTCATGAACTAATGGGTGACCTTTTTAAAAACACATTTAAGGGACAAAGGCTGATTACTTCAAGTGAACCTGAAAAGTATAATAAAAAATTTAGAATTATCTTCATTTAAATTGAACCAAAGATGGATATTATTAGGCATACCCAAAAGAAAAAGAGGTATGGCAACAATTCAGTCACTGTAAACCAATGTCCCAGCAGGCAGGGCTGTTTTGTGGAGTAGTGAAAAGAATTCTAAAATTCATCTTTGGGGGAAAGTATGAGAATAATCAGAGAACTTTTGCAAGAAATAAGAATAAGATAAACTGCAAAAATGAAACACTGCATCATATATTTTAAAATGATAATATTAATACACAAAGAAAGATTGATGGAATAGAAAAAGATCAATATTTATATAATGTAAATACATTAAAGGAGTAGAATCTTAAGTCAGTAGTGTAATTTCTAATCAAGTGATGACAGAGGAAAGCCATTTAATTCTTTTCTCTTCCCTGAAACACACTGGAATCAAGGCAACAACCCCAACAAAGAAGAAACATTTCAAATTCAGTAAGAATTTTAGCTAGGTGAGGTTTGTTGAAGTATTATTATTTTACTAAAATTCTTATCTGATTTCCTTTTTACTTGGGTTTGTGACTTAATAGTCAATACAGTTGATGCCCCAGAGTATCCATGCTTTCAGCATATGATTTGTCATATCTATCTCTCGTTCACTGTCTCCATCTTAATCTCTGTCTGTCTGTCTCTTTCTGTCACACACACACACACACACACACACACACACACACACACCCATCCCTTCATTCAGCAAATACTAAGTCATTTACACAGCACATTCCTCTTTAGGAACCATTATGTCTCATTCTAAGTGTACATTTATACCAGCCAGTTGTGTTTTATGGTTATTCTTTGTTTTATCATCTCGTCTGCTCTCCTGTTTTTCTTCAAGTTACATTCAGGGATTCAGTTTTTGTTGGGTCCTTTCTGCCTTTAAGATACTGATTTACCCTTTTGATATCTTCTAGAGGAGCAGAAAATAGGCTTATAAACTGAACTTCTCTGGATTCTTGGTTTTTCAAGGTAACGTGAATAGGAGGACGGTCTTCTCTGCTGGTCATACTAGAGGTAGCATTTCAGCTTTCATGGTGGTCCCTCTGTTCGCATGGAGGGAGGGGAAGAGGGAGAGTCCAAGGAGTCGGGGAGGGAGTGATTTTTTTTTTTTTTTAGATTTTATTTATTTATTTGAGAGAGAAACAGTGAGAGAGAACATGAGAGGCGAGAAGGTCAGAGGGAGAAGCAGACTCCCCATGGAGCTGGGAGCCCGATGCGGGACTCGATCCCGGGACTCCAGGACCGTGACCTGAGCCGAAGGCAGTTGCTCAACCAACTGAGCCACCCAGGTGCCCAGGGAGTGATTTTTTATAGAATTGGTTTATATGGGGCGCCTGGGTGGCTCAGTGGGTTAAGCCGCTGCCTTCGGCTCAGGTCATGATCTCAGGGTCCTGGGATCGAGTCCCGCATCGGGCTCTCTGCTCTGCAGGGAGCCTGCTTCCTCCTCTCTCTCTCTCTGCCTGCCTCTCTGCCTACTTGTAATCTCTCTCTGTCAAATAAATAAATAAAATCTTTAAAAAAAAAAAAAAAAAAAAGAATTGGTTTATATGATTTTGGGGAAATGGCAAGTCCAGAATTTACAGGTCAGACAGGGCAGAAACTCAGGGAAGAGTTGATGCCACAGCTGGAGTTCAGAAGCATGGCAGAGATGGAACTCTCTGTTCCTTGGGGTCCTTCCATCTTTTTCTCTATGACCTTCAAAGGGTAAGATGAGGCCCATATAGAAGAGAGCCAGACTATATGTTAATCTCATGTAAAAAGTATCTTCCCAGCAACATCTAGACTGCTATTTGACCACGTAAGTGACTAGTCAAGTTGACACAGAACATTAACCATCACAGTGATTCATCAGTCCCCATTTGTCCGTGCTCTTTCTTTCCCCAAAAATGAGCAAATAGTGGGAGACAGAAGCATACCCACCACCAACCTTTTTCTATTTGAAAGAATTTAAAATCCTTTTTATTCAAATCTATATGTCTTTGCTTTATTTCTAGGAACTTTTTGAAATATCTGAAATTCTATTTTTTTTATCTTACCATTTTTAATGATTTTGAGTCTTATTCTTCTAATTTTTTTTTAACATTTATAAATTTGAGGGGGGGGCATTCTCACATGAGCTAAGAGGAAGGGTAGAGGGAGAGGGAGAAGCAGACTCCCCAGTGAGCATGGAGTCCTGTGTGGGGCTCCATCTCAGGACCCTGAGATCATGACCTGAGCCGAAATCAAAAATTGGAAGCTTAATCCGCTGAGCCACCCAGGCATCACTTGTATTAACTTTTGTGTTTACTAATGATAACATTACTTTATTTTATATTTTAATGTAAAATACACATTTATGTGGGTATTTATATATGGAAATTACTTGAATTATTTGACCTCAGATGAAAATTCCTCCTGAAAAAATTTTCTCTTTGCTTCTACAGGTTTCCACAATCAGTAGAGATCCGTGACTTAGAATTTTCACGTAAATTAACGTCTTGCAGCTCTTTGGGTTACCCACGTAGTTTCTGTTGGGTGATAAACCTCCCCGAGGGCTGGGATGTGGTTGCAAAACTCTCAGAAAAGATACATTTTTGTTTTTCTTCTCAGGGCCTAATTATCTGAAAGGATTTCTCGCATCAAGGCAGTGATAGAGTTATTGATAGTTTTCTCTCCAGAGTAATTGTTTCTTTCCTACTATGTCATGCATGGATGAAAGAATTATGTTTATTTGTTGATTTTATTTTTTGGTTATTATCAGAAAAAGTGTCAGTGTAGTCAACTGGGTACATTAAATGTATAAGTTATTTAAGTATGATTTTCAATTTATCACATTTTTCCTTATTTTTTTTTAAATCACTGCTCTATTGGAAATATCTTGTTTCTATTGAAGTATTGTTATAAATTCTCTTATTTTGAACTCGTACTGTCAGAGGATTTTTCTATCTGATCAAGGATTTCAAAAAACTCATCTTTTGGGTATTCTGAGTACAGTTGACCTCTAAACAACACAGGGGTCAGGGGTGTCCCTGCAGAGTTGAAAGTCCACATTTAATTTTTGAGTTCCCCAAAACTTAACCACTAATAGCATACTGTTGAAGGGAAGCCTTATCAAGAATTTGAAATGAGCTCTTCATAAATAGGCATTGAATGTAGTTAAATTAATTTGGAATTGGCACTAAAAAATATTAAAATACATACGTGCCTATTTTATTCTGAGAACTTGGTATCACCTGTTGAGTAATTCAGTGTCAAGACCCCCTATTGGGGTTTCTGACTCCATGAAGTTGCAACGTGGGGAAGTGTTTGGAAACGGAAAATTATGACTCCCAGGCTTGACCTATTCATAAGCCCTCTGCTCTTGGAATCTAGGACACAGAGGACAAAGCTTGGGAATCACTTGAAAATAAATTCGTAGTTTTTGGTAGAACTCATGCATGCACATATTTCAGACTAATAAATATCTGGACAAGGAAAATCTGAAGTTTTCCTTGATAAAGTGGATTCCTTTTGGGCAGCACAAGTTGCTTTTCAAGGCTAAACCTGAATCCTTCTTACTAAAACATTCAGGCACCTCCTCAGTTAACAGAAAAGGCCGCTGCTCACTGTTCCATAGGCCATATCTCCTCTCCTTGAAGATTAGGTGTGCATTCAACTTTCTTTCTTTCAAGCTGTAATGAACCTCGTTTTTCTCTCTTTCTCTCCTGGGGACAATTCCCTGACTTTTCGTCACTTGGTAAGTTCCTCTGTGTCCTCTTGCTCACACCCCCATAACCCCTGCTTGTCAGGGTGTCTGAGTATCCACAAGCTACCCACGGTCCGCCCTATCCTTTTTATTCCGATGTGGCACAGATAGCGATCAACTCTGCGAGAATCTGTATTAATCTGTATTCTCCTGCAGGTTTCTACAAGGAAGCAAAAGACCTTCTTCCTCTGGCAAGTGATCATTTTAGATTTTATTATTTTTTATTATATACATTTTATGAAATCCACAATGTGTTTGCAGACGGCCCCTTAGATAAACAGTGTATCACCTCAACTGGGCACCTCACGCTGGGCAAAACACGGTGGCCCTCCAGTGACAGTTCTTTTCTGTTTCCTAAAACTGTTGACCTTCTCTAAATATTTCATTTCTTTTTAGGAAAAATGCGGGGAAGTTGTTAGACGTAGCTCAGTTCTTTTAAAAGTTTAGACTCTGTGTCTTGTCAGCAGAACAAATAGACACAGCTCCAGTGGGCCCTGCATATGAAATCACTAGCAGGATAATCCTACAGGATGCCAACTTCAATGCTTCAGTGAAAAAGCACTTCAATAATAGTTTGCTACAGAGGTATATTTTACAATCCAATGAGCTAACAAATTCTAACCCACCGAGCTTAAAACAAGATGAAATAAAATAAAACATAAAATGTTCTTGTTCTGCAGAACTGGGCATGGCAATTTCTTGTGGCTTTTTTGGAAAAATATTACATTTCAGATGGCTCTTCTCATAGAGTTGGGTAGAGATAATTCATCAGAAAATATTCATTAATCGCTGTGTGTGATTAAAAAACTGTCCAAGTTCTTTTTTTCCCCCCTCATGGTCTGAAAAGATTTTATTTAAAGCCTTAAGCAGGATAAATTAATGTTCTGTTCATCCCTTCTGCTGTCTTCACTTGTCTATTAATTAGCATAATCTTCTAACATTTAGCAAGATAAAGCCTGCTGAACACTGGGGAGATACGTTTAGAAAAGAAATACAAAAGCTGGTGAGAGTTCTACCTCGTAGCTGGGCTTCTCTCTTTATTAATTTTAATCAAAGGAGGTTTGACTGTAAACACATCATCACTTCATATTTACATGTAATGCTTCCTCATTAGCAACAAGAGAGACAGAGGATTCAGGTGATAAATATGGCTGTCCTAAATGTATTGTGGTACCTTTGAGTAAAAGAGAAAGTGGGAACTCTGAAGATGTTTCAGGACAAATGTAGTACATCGGTCACCATGACCAGGATAGTAGGCTGTGTGACACAGCACAGGCTGTCCATCTTCTCAGAGTCTGTGCTAGACCTGCCTATCCCATTGACAAATATGTCAGGCATTATGATATGTCAGTCACAAGACGCAAAAGTGACACACACTTGGCCTTCTGGGAGCATTGTGTGGTAGGAACACACAGACACTAGTTAAATAAGCATGCAATAAATATTTAACTAAACCTGTGAGAATTACTTGAGATCATAAAAGCAACAGCAGTGCCAAATTTAATCTGGGAAGGTTTTCCTGAGATAACACTTACTTTCAAAGTCTAACAAGGTGAGGCACCTGGGTGGCTCAGTTGGTTAAACAACTGCCTTCAGCTCAGGTTATGATCCTGGAGTCCTGGGATCAAGTCCTGCATCAGACTCCCTGCTTAGCACGGAGTCTGCTTCTCCCTCTGACCTTCCCTCTTCTCATGCTCTGTCTCTCTAAAAAAATTTAAAAAATAAAAAAGTCTAACAAGGTGAAAACAAGAGAGAATATTTTTGGTTTTGTTGGTTAGTTTGTCTTTTGGTTGAATATTTGATGATTACACGATAAACAGTTATTTTCAAATAGTGCTTTATATTAAAAAAGAAATTGAGTTTTTAAATATTTTTCCATAGAAAACACTTACGATGGAAGATTTTTAAGGGCAATTTTTAAGAGCAATTTTTAACTTTTAAGGGCAGTCATTTCTAAGAATTGCATTGAGTTTAGTAACTTCAAAGTAGTGTTTTGATGATATGGGTTTATAGATTTCCAAACTCTTCCCTTGACAATATAAAGGTTTCCAATAAGAATGTATGAACATGGGGGCACCTAGGTGGTGGGTTAAGCCTCTGCCTTCGGCTCATGTCATGATCTCAGGGTCCTGGGATCAAGCCCCGCATTGGGCTCTTTGCTCAACAGGGATCCTGCTTCTCCCTCTCTCTCTCTGCCTGCCTCTCTGCCTACTTGCGATCTCTCTCTGTCAAATAAATAAATAAAATCTTTAAAAAAAAAAAAAAAAGAATGTATGAACACGGGCACCTGGGTGGCTAGGTCAGTTGGGTGTCCGATTCTTGATTTCGGCTTAGCTCATGATCTCAGGGCCCTGGGATTGCGCGCTCAGTGGGGAGTCTGCTTGAGATTTTCTCTCTCTCCATCTCTCTCTGCCCCACCTCCCACTGACACACACGCTCTCTAAAATAAATAAACAAATCTTTAAAAATGAAGACTGTAAGTATAGACACACAAAAACATACAACTCTCACTTGTCAGGGGGAAAATTTCTCTCTAAATGTACATATTGAGAAAAAACACAGAATGAGGCCCAAATGATAACATAGAGGCTAGTCATGGGTACTTAATCTGAAATGGATTTAGGTGCAAAAACATAACTGCTATTCCAGTCTGTACTCAAATGACCCGGTGCTGTCTTCTTAATGAGAGGTATTAAGTATAATGCTCCTGGACAACAAAATATATAACATTAATTCTTAGTCTGTGTCACATTATAGGTTCAAAGGCCTTTTCAATTCATTAGGAAAAGACAAAACTTATTCTCAACAGATTTAATAAATCTCAGATAATATGCTAAGCCTATTTTTGTTAATTTTGAGAATAGCAAGCCAGTTGGGTTTCTGGGGGTCCCTCTGTTGCTCCCGCACCCCCACCCTTCCCAACTCTCTTACTTTGTCCTGTTCCTCATTTTCATCACTTTCTTGTCCCTTCTTCCTTCTTTTTAAATTTTGTTCATATTACATGGCCTTGTCCTTATTAGAAGTGATGTGATTTATCCTCTAAAGATAAATTCCCCAAGGAGTTGAAACTAACAAACACAGTAATTCCTTGGTCCTAAAGAAATCTGCTTCCACTATTTTATGTTTTCAAATGCATTTTTGATATGTTATAGAATTTCCATTCATTTTTCTTTCCTACTTTATTTTAGCCATCAAATGTATTACTACATTTCAGAATTCTAAAACCTATTTTTTCTTATTAAAGCACTAGTTCCAGACATATATTTAATGAAACATAGAGTTATAAATCCTCATAAAATCTTGGATTATAAGCCTGCTCAATTCTTTTAAAATTGAAACACCTAATAAATTTTGGAATTGAATATAGAAATAAAGAGAAAGGCTTGCTAATACAGCTCAAGGAGTAGTAATTATTCAATAAGAGATAACTTTCCTCTGCTTTGGAGGTTCAAATGTTGGTTGATATTTGGGCATCAACCCAAACTAAAAGTGGAATTTCTGGTTCAACAAAATTATAAATTCAATGAAATGGATTATTAAATTGAATAAATATGTAAAAGTAGCTAATGTTTCAAATGAGAATTAGGAGCTCTAGAAATCAATTTCCTTCTCTAAAATAGTTACCTTTTCTAAAACAAAGTAGATTTTTGGAATATATTTTATTGGGTTTGGAATACCAGAGACAATACAAGGAATGAAGGAAGGATATAAAGTAGTGAAATTGAATGGAGGGTCAAGTCATTAGGGACAGGTGAAATCAGAGAGATCAATTTGCATAAATATAAGTTGAGTAGAAAATACATTTAAAGTCACATTCTTTTGGGGTGGAGTGGGGGAGCTGGATCAAGGAGCTGGTCTAGTTCGGCCGGGTCCTCTCCATTGACAGTTGCTAACGCACGCTACCTTCCTCTCCTTCTCTGAGGAGCTGAGCAGATTTTATTCACATTCTTATTCTCAGGATCAAAGGTAGATTCTGGGTTATGAGGGTATGCTGGCAGCCTGCTGGCCCCATCCACAGTTCCAGTACCAGAGCACTACTGACTTTGGGAATCCAACAAATTCCGTGTTGCAGGAGGCTGTCCTTTGTATTATGGAATACGTGGCAGATCACTGGCCTGTATTGGCTTAAAGTGTGATCACTGTGCTAGGGCAGCCCCGAAGTCATTGGTGAGTGGACAGTGAAGTGCTTCATCCCATGTTCCTGGAGAATATGCTGAACTTTAGAGGTGGCTCTTTCAAATGAGAGACCCTCGAGTTTAACCTTCACAGCAAATCTGTTTTTCAATGCACACCTCCTATCCATCTCTAATACAACATGTTTAATTAGTGAGCCCTCTAGTTTACTTATTTGGTTCTGTATTCATGGGCTGACCATCAGCATTCTGAATCTAAGGGATACCCCTTTGCTCATCTCTGTTTCTCCATCACCTCCCAAATTCCTTGCGAGTAGAAGACCCTTCACTACCATTTGCTGAAAATTTTTCCAGACTGAAATGCTGAATCACAAAACAACTGTACTTATTTATGAAATCAATTAGCAATGACACAGGTGTTCTTTCTGAAAGGATAGGCTAGCTGATTAATTCCGTCATAAGTGAAAGTCTGTCCCTCAAAGACTACTGTAAGAGAATGTTCCCCAAACACATCATGTGTATATGTACTGTTCCTGTGCCTTTTCATGTACTTACAGTCAGTGACCTACAACTTTGAGAAAATTTTATCTTGTCGTCTTACCTCACAGATTCCCAGTTGTACAGTTTAATCAGATTCTCAGTTGTACAGTTTAATTCTGTAACTTAGTGCTTAGCCCACAATGGAGTCATCACCCAATGTTTTCCTCTCTGCCCAATGTAACGTTAGCTGCATAACAAATGCTCGGCAAAACCTTACTGATTTGATTCAAAAATCCTTTAGTATACTATTAAAGTAACTACAGGCTACATTACATAAAAATCATTCTATCATATTTTAGGCGGATTTGAATTAGTCTCTATTAGTTCATGTAGTAATTTAAATTCCTAAGAAACCAAGGATGGATATCATTCTGCCAAAGTTTTACCTGCATTCATTCATTCTTTCATTAATTAACAAGATTACCTAATCTTTTACTTAACTTATAATCTTTAAGATTAAGACAGCCATGGGGGGTGGTGGGAACAGACAGCCATGGGGGGTGGTGGGAACAGACGCCATAAAACTACATAGGGGCAATGATAAAAATAAATGGAGAGAGCCAGGATAGCATAATGAATAAGAATACGGACTCCAGACACACGGCACGGGTTCAAATTGCAGCTCTGTCACTAATTGAGTGGACTTTAGGAAAAGTTACTGACTCACCATGCCTCCCTTTCTTCATCTGTAAAATGCGGATAATAACAGTACCTAGCTTACAGAGTTGTTGCTGAGTACAGAATTTTAAATGTTTTTTTTTTTTTCCTTTCAATATTTTAAATATTTTCACTCCAGATCATCATACTGGGTTCTTGAACGTCAATCAGGTACCACGGTATTACACTGGGGGTCATTTGAGTCTTTTCTCTTTGATTACTTGTATCCTCCTAATCTAAGACTGAGAAACAGATCTACCTCCATCCAGCTCATGTTGACTGAATTGTTAATTCCAGTAGACATGGATAACGGTTTCGGAATTGTTAGCCTGACTCCATGGACGCTTCCAGACCACAGTGCTTCTGTGTGCTTTCTTTTGCTTTTAGTCACGTAGATTACATTCAGTTCCAGTGTTTTCTCCGGTGAGCATCTTTCCCCACTCCCTTAAGGGAAGTGGAGTCTTATACATGGATGCAATCAGTTTCTTTTCTCACATTCCATTCTGGAATTCCCTAAGCATCACATAAAGTGTATTTCTGTGTCCATATTAAATTTTCATATATTAGTGTTCACCTCTGTTCTGTAAAGTTCTATGGGATTTGTCAAATTCATAGTGTCATGTATCAACCATTACAGTATCCTACAGAAATGTTTCACTGCCTTAGCCCTACCCTATGCTCCACCTGGTTAATTTTTCCAAATTTAAACCCATGACCACCACTGGTATATTTAATGTTGCTGTTGTTTTCCCTTTCCAGAGTGTCAAATAAAGGAGATCACATAGCATGGGGCCTTTTTGACTGGTTTATATCACTCTACAATATTCCTGAAAGTTTCACCAGGACTTTGCATGGACTGGCAACTCATTCCTTTTTATCGTGAATATATTGCAGTTTATAGATGTGCTATAGTGTGTTTAACCAGTCTTCTATTGAGGACATTTTGGTCGCTTCTAGTTTTTTTGATTATGATTAAAGTTGTAATAAAGGTGAATGTCAGATTTTTGAGTGGGTATAACTATTCAAAGCAATTGGGTAAGTATCTAAAGAGTGCATTGTTAGATCATATAAGACTATATTTAACTTTATAAGAAAAGTACCAAACTCTCTTCCAAACTGGCTATATGACTTTGCATTCCCCTCAAAAATGAATGAGAATTCTTGGCAATTCCTTCCTTCCTGACTGCTTCCTTCCTTCCTTCCTTCCTTCCCTTCCTTCCTTCTTCCCTTCCTTCCTTCCTTCCTTCTATTTGCTTTCTTCCTCCCTCTTATCCTTCCTTACTTATTACTGATTCAATTTCTTTAATAGATGCAGAGCTATTAGATTATTTTTCCATGTGTGAGCTCTGTAGTTTATGGCTTTCAAGGAATGAGAATAATTAATCTAAGTAAGCAAATATGTAAAAATCAAATTGTTCATAGTATCCTTTATTATCCTTTTTCTACCTGTTGGGTAAGCCAAGATAACCTCTCTTTTATAACTGATATTGGTAATTTGTATTTTCTGTCCTTTTTATTTTCTTGGGGAGACTGGGTAGAATCTTATCAATTTTATTAATCTTTTCAAATAACCTGCTTTAGGCTTTGTCAGGTTTTTTTTTTTTTGCATTTTTTTTAGAACAATAGCTGTTCTAAATTTCATTTATTTTAAAATTTATTCTGCTAGAGTTTATTTTTTTAGCTTTAATTTCTTTTTTCCCCTTCAGTTTACTAAAGGGAGACATAACTTTAAGTTTTAGATAATTTTTTCTAACATATGAATTTAATGCTGTTGCTATCCTAAGCTCTGCTTTTGTTGAATGCCATAGATTTTGATATATTGTGATTTAATTTTACTTTAGTTAAAAATTTTTTTGAAGTTTTAATTTAAATTCCAGTTAGTTAACCTGCAGTGTAATGTGAGTTTCAAGTTTACAACATAGTGATTCAGCACTTCTGAACATTACCCAGTGCTCATCACAATTGTACTCCTTAATCCCCATTCCCCCTTTCACGCATTCCCACACCCACCTCCCTTCTGGTAACCATCGGTTTGTTCTCTGTAGTTAAGTCTGTTTCTTGGTTTGCCTTGCCCTCTTTTTGTTCCTTGCTCATTTGTTTTATTTCTTAAATTCCACATATGAGTGAAGTCGTATGGTATTTGTCTTTCTCTGACTAACTTCACTTAACATAATACTCTCTAGCCCCATCCATGTCATTGCAAATGGCAAGATTTCATTCTTGTTTATGGCTAAATAATATTTATTGCATATGCATACCACATCTAATTTATCCATTCAACTGTCGATGGGCACTTGGGCTGTTTTTATAGTTTGGCTGTTATTGATAATACTGCTCTCAGTATAATATACAGTATACATGTATCTCTTTGAGTTAGTATTTTTCTTTTTTCTTGTTTTTTTGTTTTTTTGTGTGTTTTTTTCCAATTTATTTATTTTCAGAAAAACAGTATTCATTATTTTTTCACCACACCCAGTGCTCCATGCAAGCCGTGCCCTCTATAATACCCACCACCTGGTACCCCAACCTCCCACCCCCCCGCCACTTCAAACCCCTCAGACTGTTTTTCAGAGTCCATAGTCTCTCATGGTTCACCTCCCCTTCTAATTTACCCAAAAGCATATACCCTCCCCAATGTCCATACACCCTACCCCCCCTTCTCCCAACCCCCATCCCCCCAGCAACCTACAGTTTGTTTCGTGAGATTAAGAGTCACTTATGGTTTGTCTCCCTCCCTATCCCATCTTGTTTCATGGATTCTTCTACCCACTTAAGCCCCCATGTTGCATCACCACTTCCTCATATCAGGGAGATCATATGATAGTTGTCTTTCTCCGCTTGACTTATTTCGCTAAGCATGATACTATGCAGCCATCAAAAGAAATGAGTTAGTATTTTTCTATTCTTTGGATAAATACCTAGTAGTATAATTTCTGGGTCATAGGTTAGTTCTATTTTTAACATTTTTATTATCCTCCATACTGTTTTCCACGATGGCTGTACCAGTTCGCATTTCCATGAACAGTGCACCTCCTCACCAACACCTATTTTTAATTTTGTTGCTGATTTTAACCATTCTGACAGGTGTGAGGTGATATTGTAGTTTTGATTTGCATTTACCTGATGATGAATGATGCTGAACATCTTTTCGTGTGTCTGTTGGTCACCTGTATGTCTTCTTTAGATAAATGTCTGTTCATGTCTTCTGCCCATTTTTTAATTGGATTATTCATATTTTGGATGTTGAGTTTTGTAAGTTCTTTATATATTTTGGATTTTAGTTGAAAACATCTTAACTTTTAAAAAAATCATTAGCTTATGTATCATATAGGTATGTAATGTTTAACTCGAAAATATTTTGGGATTTTCTGCTGTTTTTCTGTTATTGAATTCCTTAATTCCATTTGATCTGAAATCATACTTTGTATAATTTTTGTTCTTCATGTTTTTAAAGCTGTGTTTTATGGCCCAGAATAGGGTCTTTCTCAAATGTCCAGGTGGGCTTGCAATGAATGTGTATTCTGCTGCTATTTGATGGCATATTCCACAAATGTCAGTTCAATGAAATTGATTGATAGTGCTAGTCAATTCAGCTATGTCTTTACTGATTTTCTGCCTGCTGGATTACTAACAGAGGGTTAATTAATTAATTGGATTTAATTTGTAGCATACATTTTTATCTTATGTACGTTTACTTTCAAATACTATGCCATTCTTGTGTGGTGTAGGAAATTATAACTATTTCCAATTTCTACCTACAACCCCATGTGTTATTGCTTATTAATTTCATTCATTTGAATGCTATAAATGCCCAATACATTTTTAATGTAACCATTTAAAATAATGAGTTATTTTTTTAAAAAATTAAGTATTTGTTTTTATATTTATTTATTCTTAGATACTCTTCTGTTCTTTATGAAGATCTAAATGTATGACCTATATATTTTTCCATCTGTCTGAAAAACTTTCATTTCAGCATTACCTGAAGGGTAGATTTAGTGGCTGTGAATTTCCACAGTTTTCAATAGTTCAGAAAATATTTACTTCTCCTTCACTTTTGAAGAGTAATAATTTGTGTGTATAGAATTCTAGAGTCTTTTTTCTTTCATTTAAGTATTTTCCTAAAAATAAAAAATACATTTTAAGTATTTACCTATACCCCCTTACTGCTTGCATGGTATCTAAGAACTTTTCTGTAATTGCTTCTTGTTCCCCTGTAGATAATATGTTCCCCGAACATCCTCCCTGGGTTTCAAGACTTTCCCTTTAGTATTCTGCAATTTGAATATACTATGCTCATGATTTTTGCTTGTTTGTTTGTTTTGGTAATTATTTTATCCTTTTGTTTCTGGGATATCCTAGAACTGTGGCTTATTGTATATCATCCATTTTGGAAAATTCACCTGCTATTTCCTCAGATGTTTCTTCTACCTCATTCTCTTTTTTTCTTCTGACATTCTAATTATACCCATGTTGTGTCTTTGGAAATTGCCCCACAGTTCTTAGATGTTCTTTTTTGTCTTTTTTGTTTTGTTTTTAGCTTATCTCTTTTCATTTTATTTTGTGACATTTATATTGCTTGACTATCAAAACCAGGATTCTTTTTTCAGCTATGTTGTATGAACCCATCAAAGACATTACTTATTTCGGTTGCAATGTTTTTGATTTCCATTTCCTTTTGACTCTTGTAGAACTCCCATCTTTCTGCTTGTAATGGCCATCTATTCTTGCATGTTTTCTGCTCTTTTGATTAGAGCCCTTAATGTATTAACCTTAGTTATTTTAAATTCCCTCTCAGATAATTCCTACACATCAGAGCCCAATTCTGATTATTGCCTTTTCTCTTCATAATCCATATCCTTTCACCTTTTGACATGACTTCTAATTCCGCCTTTTCCCTCTAAAAATCAAATATTTTGTATCAAGTGATAAGAACTGAATTAAGTAGGACTTCAGTATGGGGATTTATGTTAATTTGGCTATGAATTGGGCTCTGTTTAATGTTTGTTATGGCTCTAGGTTGTCATAGCTAAGGCTTGTTGTAGCCAAAGCCTTCAACTCCCTCTGTGATCTCTGTTGTTATCTCCTCTTTTGATTTTCGGCTTCCCTAAGTACTCCTCCTTAGAAAGAATTGGTATCTTGCACATCCTTCAGATACAATCCCTTGTTATGTTGGGTCCTTTTTGGTATGGTGGTAAGGAGTGAGGAACTGAGGGGTTCTGTAATAGTTTGATTAAATCTGAGTGTTTTCTTGGGACTGTATTTCAGGGCTGTGACCGTCACAGTGTTTCTCTAATGGTATTTTTTTCTCCCTGTACCTTTATTCCCTTCTCCAATCCCTGCTGTTTCCACCTGGGATGAGACAGAAGACTGGAGTGAGAGAAAAGTCTCTTCTCCAAAACTGTGGTAAGAAGGGTAAGGGGAAGTCTGTTCTAGAGAGAAGGCATTTGTATTCTAGAGAGAAGGCTGTATTTGTATTCTCTAGAGAGAAGGCTGCACTTGTATTCACAGTGATTATGCTGCCTGTCCTCTGGCCAAACACACAGGTGAATCTTCCTCAAATCTTTATAGCGAGAATTCCACAGTGAGGTTCGTTTCCTGGCAGTATAACCTTCAAAAATTCTGAGGACTTGTCTAAGGCTGCTGTTTAGGAATTTCCTACATTTTTTTTTCAGTTTTATTTTTATGAGAGAGAGAGAGCTCAATAGACAGAACATGAGTAGGGGGTGCAGAGGGAGAGGGGGAATCAGGGAAAGGGAGAAGCAGGCTCCCTACTAAGCAGGGAGCGGGATGCGGGGCTTGATCCCAGGACCCTGGGATCATGATCTGAGCTGAAGGCAGACACTTAATCAACTGAGCCACTGGAGCACTCCAGAAATTTCTTACTTTCAAGGTAGTCCACGTGCAACTTCCACCAATTCACCAAAATTAGCATTTAAGTGTTTCGACCAGATTATTGTTCCAGTGGATTCTCCTTTAAGTATATAGAGCTAGGCTGTGACTTTTGGGATATGCTTGTCAGGCTCCAAATTTTGCCTGTGATTAAATCTGTTTCCTCAGTTTTATGGCTTAGAGAAGGTGTGGATTTTCTGTTTGTCTAGCTTTTTCTTGTTGCAAGTATGGGAATGCTGACTTCCAAACTCTTTACACTTCAGTGAAGCAACTAGAAGTTAGGGACAGTTCTGAAAGCCAATTTTCTAAGTTTCCTTCTTAAAAAAATAAATAAATATTTATTTGAGAGAGAGAGTGTGTGTGCACACAAGAGCAAGTGCACAAGCAGGGGAGGGGCAGAGGGAGAGAATCTCAAGAGGCCTCCCTGCTGAGCTTGAAGGCTGGCTTGGGGCTTTGTGTGGGTCTTCACACTCATGATATCATGACCAGAGCCAAAACCAAGAGTCTGATGCTTAATTGACTGAGTCATCCAGGCACCCACCTAACTTTCCTTCTTAATTCCTTTCCTATAGTAAAGGGAAAAAAATAATAGTTTTACTTACTTCTGTCATATTTCAAGAAATGATACAAAAGCATGTCATAAAAGCAAAGAAAAATTTACATCTGTCTAGAATTAAACGTAAATCGTTGCTATCTACACTATGGCTTTTACGCATTTTATTTGAAAAACACGTTACTTTTCTCCTCACTCAAAACGTGTTAAGTACAATGTTTCTGTTTATTCAGTGTTGAATAGCTATTTTTGTTTGTTTGTTTTTTTCCTTTAATAAGGATATATACATGTATGTCTTTACTTGTGAGCCCTTTGGAAGCAAATTATTATTACTTTTAATTTTTGATCCATGTGTCCACAGTGAGTTGGACACCTAATAGGATTACCAAAATATGTGGAATAAATGAATAATGATTTACTGTATAGAACTGAAGATTTGGTTCTTTTCCGTATCCATGTATACAAGGTCAGTCTTGCAAAAATGTGTATGAGTGTGTTAAAACCCCATCTACACTGATTTACCTATTCACACATAAATACTCTCTTCTATTCTATCTGTTTTTTGATTATTTTGTTTTGGGGTCATTCTCTTACCTTTATATCCCAATTAACTCTATCTAATTTACTTATTTATTTTTTAAAAAGATTTTATTTATTTATTGGAGAGATACAAAGAGGGAGCTAGAGAGCACAAGTAAGGGAAAAGGAGAAGCAGGCTCCCTGCAGGGAGCCTGATGTGGGGTTCGATCCCAGAACCCTGGGATCATGACCTGGGCCGAAGGCAGATGCTTAACCAACTGCACCACCCAGGCACCCCTAACTCTAATTTAGATTTCAATTCTTATGTTCTACTGAGTGATTATGATATTCTATCTGGATCTAGCCCTTTATTTTGTGTCAATTATGGAATATATTTGTAACTAACTCCTATACCTTGCCCTTAAGAAAATATTTCTTTAACACTCCTGTTTGTAGGTAGGCTACTCATCTCTTCTTGAAAAGGCATGCTCTTCTTTTGACAAGTTCCAACACCCCCATGGGTGCATTTGAAAAAGGGAGAAAAGAGAAACCCAGACTCAATAGAAAGTATTTGTGAGGGTGGTAAAATTTCAGAAAACTGAAAGCTTGAGGAGAGTAGATAGACCAGTTATCTGCATATGCAATGCAGACTGTTGTCTCATAGAGTTTATATATTTGTCTGTAACCATTCAAACACATTGTAGAGGAAAGCTTATAAGCATAATTGTCAATATTAGCCCAAAGAATGATTGCATAGTAGAGGGTACACTTGAGACAGATATTCACATTTCCAAACTCTGTAATACCAAGAAAGCATTCAGGATTAATTCACATTATGTGTAATTTAAGTCTAGTTTGAACTAATTGGTTTTTAATACACATCATTGATCTCTGTATATGGACAGGGTGTAAGTTGCTATTTAAAAATAGTCATAAATATCTCCCGATGATGTTCCTATGCATTTGAGCTTAGTTTGTAATGTGCAGAAGTCATGACCTACTGCTATAAGGGTGCAGTTTCCTTTGTTCAAGTAAAATGGAATGAAAACAAAATTGGTAAGAATCAGAAATCTTTCTTGTTCTTAATGAATAATAATCACAAATTAAAATCACTATGGTAGAGTGCCATGAACAGCAATGAACAATAAAATTATTTTTTCCACTTTCATTGTTTTGTGCAACAGGGTCCAATATATTTGTATATATTTGAATAAACAAATAGTTGTACAATTTTAGAAGTATAAAATGGAAAAGTCATGAATATTTCCAGATGTAAAGTGAGACGTTTATCTCTACCATATGCATTCCAATTTCATTTTAATTAGCTTAAAAGGTTGCAATTAAGACCATTCATCTTATTAATTCTGTAAAGAAATGAAGTGCTTCTTTTCGATATCTCTCGCAAGGAAGATTTGGAAATGTCAGAGACTGAGTTATAGGAAAAAGAACATTTCATGGCCTAGTAATTCAGGCAATGCATGCCAAGCAATAAGAAGGAGAGAAAGATAATTGAACTAGGTAGGATGGAAGAAAGATTGTGGGATAAATATTATGTATGGAGGCATACTCCCCAGGTAATGAGGTGATAGATCTAATCTTTTGTAAAATGTAGTATACAAAGAGCCCTGTTTTCTAGAAACAGACAATACATGCAGCTATAAAAGAACAAGTAATCAAGCATTTATTATTCTCTGGCTCAAACAATAAGCAGAAGATTATAATGGTGAAAGAAACTCGTCCAGATTGAGGAAATTGCTCAGTATAAGCTTTCTTTAACTCCAAGCCAGCTCTCAATTACATGCACTGATGGAAGAGGAGATATAATGCAGGTTATTTGAATTGACATCCGTTAAAAAAAAATACATATGATTTAGCAATGGACAGTGCATATTCTGATGTGAGCCCCATAAACAATGAAGAGCCAACATTTGCTGACAGTTTTGTCATGGGGACCCACAAATTGGGTGCACTGTGCAGTGATAGCTGAAAATCTTAAGAGGCGTACTGTCTTGGTACCGAATTTGGAATTATGAGGCAAGGCAAGAAACTCTTTTTGGACCTTCCATCATTACTGTTCCAATCAGTGAAATTGTCTCAATATTCACAATACCTACCTTACATGGTCATTATCAGGATCTGGTAAAACAGGGTATGTGAAAACACCTGGGACCTGTTTAAATTATTTTATTAACATTGTGCCATGAGGGCAGAGAATTTCTTTTTTAACATTCTGTCTTCTATGTGTGGCCCAGTAATTGGCTCACAGTAAGCACGACATCAGTATCTCTTGAACAAATGAATGAGTGAACGAATGAATTCTCATTAGTATTGTTATAAATTATAGAATAAAAGCATTTCTTATAACTCTTCAAGGGATATCTTTTGCCGCAATAAAAACAGAGGTAATAATTTTTGAGGAACCATATAGAAGTATAATTGGCAAAATCTAAATTAAACCCCTTCAGAGAATTGCCAGTAGTCCACTGGCTTCAACAGCGATGTCATAACATTAAGTAATGAGTAATGCACTGAAAATATTTCTCTATCAGTGGATCATTTTTAGAAGTCCCTAGTTGGTGGAACCTAATATTCTCTTAGTGTTTAATATTTGTATCAAATCATGTTTTTTGTTCAGATCTCAAAAACTGGTCATACATATAGTATAATTATGCTCAATGAACCAGTAAAGAAACTAAGACTATAAAAGTTTTAAAACTTGTCCAAATATAGAGCTAATTAGGAATCCAGCTGAGATTTATATTCTGTTATATATGACTCCATGTCTTGCCTTTTTTCTTTATAACATATAGCCTTTACATAATGTGAATATGCACTTTTTGGTTAGCCAAAGAACAAAATAGAAATGCAGTATTTGTCTATTATATAAACTTCTCAACTGGACATTCAACCTTGTTAGGTAAACTTCCTTAGGATATCCTTTTTCCTACTCATCCTTTATAAATCCCAGAAAATTCTACCTCTCTATGGATATCCTTCCTTTGTGAGGTAAAATTATGGGTGAGAACAAGAAATGGGAACTGGTAAACAAACCAAAGAAAACAAAAAGCCAACAACAAACAACACTCAGCTTTGGTAAACTGTGATGCTTGGGGTTTTTAATTTTATTTGGAACTATTCAGTTTTCAAAATAAATTTATAAATTGACTTTAAAGCGCTTAGAAAGGAAAGGAGAATTCTTAGACTTCATAAATCACAGTTAGTCCCTGGGACTATGGAATGCAAAAAAAAAAAGTAGAGGCCATGCCTTGTTCATCTTCCCAACCCTCCCCCAGACCATATAATAGTCCCTTACATGAATATTTGTTCAATATATTTTTTGCTAAATAATTAAAGGAGAAAATGTGGAATATAAAGTCTCAGTGATAAAGCAAAGGCAAGATACAGAGTAAAATCCCCTTCTCACTAACTTTATGCAATTTAATATATTGTGGAGTTTTTCTGTAAGCATATAATGTGAGTCCAATGGAAGATAAAAATTGATATAAAATAGAATTAAAAAAAACTTACATTATCAGTATAGTATGTGATCCAAACTGCATTTGTAGATATATTTGATTTTCAACCTCTTTTTTCTTTTCTTTTTTTTTTTTTTTGGCTTTATTTTGGAAAATAAATTGAACTGGACCAATAATTGTTAAAGCTGAGGCCTTACCATAATGAATAAAGGAGACTGTATGTAAGGACCATAACTGAATTAATGGGGAAACATCATGGCAATAAGTAGCTCATGGAGGAAAGCAAACTAAATCACTGGATTTAAGAAGAACCAAAATGATCCAATGGAAAGTAAATGATGACAGTGATGTAGATGACAGCCACATAGATGAAAAGAGGACGGTATCACACAGAGAAAGAGACTACAACTTCTCTTTCTTTTCAGTGTTTCCTAAAGTGGATTTGTTGAATTTCCCAGCAGCCAAGAAGCAAAGCCCAGGTTGGATGCCATACTGGGAATGCCCTGTGGAGGGGGGCAGAGCGGATGGAAGGGGGAGGGTAGAAGATGCTGTGGTGAAAGCCTGGCCCACCTTGTCCCTTGTCAGATTTCCTGTGCTTTCGAAGGTCAGAGTTGTAACCTGAGCCCTTATATCACCAGACATTCTCTAAGAGCTAAATTAAAGGCCTTAAGAACATCCCTGTTATATACCACCCCCCAAAACTCGACTAAGAAAGCGCACATTACTTTTCCTAGGTTTCAGAGCTGGCACTTGGTGGAGATCTTGTACATAATAATTACATGATCCTGACTCTCATCTACAGGGCTACTGTGTTAGATATGTCCTCCTCTGTTAGTTTCCTTTTTTTTTTGGGTATACTAAAGTTTTTTTTTTTTTTTTTCAATTTATTTATTTTCAGAAAAACATTATTCATTATTTTTTCACCACACCCAGTGCTCCATGCAAGCTGTGCCCTCTATAATACCCACCACCTGGTACCCCAACCTCCCACCCACCCCACCACTTCAAACCATCTGAGGGGTTTGAAGTGTTAGTTTCCTTTTGATTCCAATTGTCTCATTCAAATTGTGCGATGAAAAGTATAGACACAGAACCCACTTCACGTGTCAGATATCCCCTGGAGTGCTGTGCAGGAACTGGGCACTATTTTCAAATGCTGACCACCTGAAAGATTGAGTCAATCCAGGTGTTGCATATGTATTAGAAAAATAAATACTCATGTTAATATAAACACCTAAACCCATCAGGAAAGTTATATATAATCTTCAAGTACTTATGGGCCAGGTACAGTACAAAATGCCTTATGTAAATTATTTCATTTAGGCATGGCACTATGCAAAATCATCTTTACTTCTGTTAAGATTGTATATTCATGATTACCAGAGATATTTTCTTATCTTTAAGTGTTTCTTTAAGTACTAGAAGTTTAATAAAGATCGTGATTACGCTAGTGTTCTGGGGAAAAGGAAAGTGGATTATTACCTTTTTTCTGGATAATGCTCCCAAACTTTTTTTTTTTTTCCCTCCCAAACTGTTTTATATCACTGCTGAATTGTCAACAGATAATTCCTCCTTTCTGTGCAGGAGGCCAGACTGATAACGGACAGAGTGCAGAGTAATGAGATTAACCTTCTAAAGTCACTTGTCAGCTCCTTAATTCTTTAAACCTCTTCAGAAACCGGTCGCAATTTTGTGGTATCAATAAAGAAATAAATCATGGTTGAAGATTATTTTCTAGGGTATCTGTTAGAAAGTAGAACAAAGAGCTACTTACCATTGCTTATCTCAAGTAATAATGGTTAAGAAGACTTCATTTATCAAAAAGCTAACCTGTGACTTGGAAATTCTATTTAAAGTTTGGTCTTACTTTCCTTAAAACCATCTGCATAATAATTAGGTGGAATATTTTTTCAGATGTACACAGTGATTTCTAGGTTTTTTAGAGCCTCATTATCGTGTGGTTTTCCAAAAGCATTCATGGTTTTTGGTATTCCCCTGTACTTAGTGGGATTTGTGGACTTCAAATGGTCACAATTACCAGATGCACTTCCTGACAGCCAAAGAGTAAGCATGGGGTCCAGACAAATGCCCTTGCAAGAATTACAAATGAAGTCTTCTTCTTTCCAAAAACTGTAAAATGCCTAAGTGAATGTGCACCAGTGGAATGGTTTTGCTCATTTCTGTTGGTAGCAAAATTATACGGTCACATATACCATATTTCAGAAGAAGTGGCAAGACATATCAATTAAATAACTAGACTAATTAGATAAGATGCTTTAGCTAATGCTGTTATTCTGTGGGGATAGGGAGTGGAAGCTAATTAAAAATCTTTAGGATAGCTGACCTACTGTTCTAGAGAACTAAGTGTTCTCTAAAATATCTCACATGGATTTTGAGGACAGGATCAGAAACTTTTCATTCAGTCATTGCCAGTGTTGAGTTTTAGAACAATGCAATGATCAGGAATATGATGTCAGGTATGTCAGCTATGCGTCAGGTAAAAAAAATGGATAGGTTATGACTTGATAAGGAAGAGAGGGGAGTTTTAGGGGGAGGGAAAGGCACAGAATAAAAGAGAATATGTTGTTAGTATTTGATCCTACGTGGCTGGAACAAGGACGCGTGTTGTGAAGACAGATTTCTGTAAGAACCAAGAAATCAAGTGGTACTAAAATCCTTCAATGTCAGAGCCATGGGTAAGGATAGGTTTAATTATCTAAGATGAAAATCAGGTAGAGGTAGAACTGAGAGGACGTGGTTAGCACAAAGGACACATTCTTGAGTGTGTACCAAGACCCCCCACCCAGGAAAAAGTGCAGTTCTTTGCATACAGTTTGGCATCTGATTTCTAACAGGGTTGGACTGACGTTATGCAATCAGCTATAGAGCAGACATTCACTGGTTTCAATGGTGTTTAATTAACTAATTCTCAACAATGTATAATAATTAATTTAAAAGAAGATATTACTAATGAAATCATCTACATGTGGTGTTCATAATGCCATCATTGTAAAATAGCTCTTCCATATTTGCCTTAGGGCACTAGAATGTGTGAATCCCAGCTCTTACAACTATTACAGAGAACTAAAAAGTCAGTGTATATCATTCTAGATAACGTGAAAACAGATTCATAAATTCTTACATATGTGTTATTACACAACATCTTAATATATGGTTCATTTTTGTAAATAATAGTGTAAAATATATTCAGACTGTTTTGGCTTGCTGTTATTTGAAGATTGTCTTGTATGTATGGCTGGGCTAAGATGATAGCAGATGCTGATTCACATCCTTATTCTTCTCTCATAAGTTGTGTAAATTTAGGCAGTTTAATTAGATTCTTTGAGTCTGGTTTTCCCATTTAAAATGGAAATGATAATGCTTACTTTCCAGGGCTAATTTGAGAATGAATGAGAAAATGTATGCACAAGTTATGGAGCAGTGCCTGGCACTTAATAGACGCTTGGGTAATGTTAGTAATTTCTTCCTCCCTTCTTGTTCAAGACATCGAACAGATGGGTATTTTATAATATATGAATAAAAATACTAATTATTTCAACATAGCAAAAATTCTTATATACCCTATAATATAGTAAGTAGCATGACATCACATAATAAATCATAGTTTTTATAATAATGGCAAAGACTAAAAAGCTCCAAACCAAAAGGGGAGAATTTTAAATGAATTCAGTCATTTGATATAACTGCTAAGACAGTGAGTGTACAGACACAATAGAAGGCCCAGCAAAAGGGAGTTCAGTTCTGGCAACAGCTCTATAAGAAGAATTTTCACAAATCAATTTAAACTTGAAAGATGGCAAGAGATCTTGAATTCTGGTTATGAGACTAGTAGAAGTAACCGGGACTATCTTGAGCCTGTGGTGCACAGGGAATCTGAGATCTTGCCATGTTGTATGGGCTATCATGTGGAAGCAGAACAAAGAAGGCTTCATTGCTGCCTAAGGGCTTCATTAGTATGACTCAGAAGAATATAGAATAGAACATTAAAACTAAAGGAAAAATAGCAAAGTCAAACAAGAGCAACAAAATGACTGTTCTCTAGTAAGAAAGGCAAGAAACAGCCCACCGCTGGTGATATGAGAGCAGAGGCAAAACAGAGAGCATAGGTTTAGGAAATTGACAAGGAAATGCTCAATGTTTAGATTAAATACTCAAGCCCAGGATCTCTCCAATCCTTTTCAACTTTAAGATCTCATAATATAAGTGATGACAGGATTGTCCTGAAGATGGAGTGTGGTAAAAATAAAATAGAAGTCTGTCTTTAGAAATAATTATTTTGTTCAATCAAAGACCTTGGCTTTTAGGAATTTCTCAGGGAGGAGTAGCTAAAATTAATATTGAAAGTATTCTCTGATATATGATTCAAAAAATCAAAGGAAATTCAAAATACTTTCTGAGAAAGCAGTGACTTCATCAGTTACACTTATATCCAGAGAGTGAGTGTGAGTGGCACCAAAAGATCATAGAAAAAAATTACTAAATATCAGCCATTTGGATACTTTCAACACTTCCATGTCACCTCTCTCCTTCCCACCCCCTCCCTGAACACACAAAGAAACACACATGAAAGGGAAATCTAAATGATAGCGGAGATGAAGCTAAGAGAAAGACTTTGGTAGGGCAAGGGAATTAGGATTCTTCATCTAATCTGCATTTACATCTGTCTCTCTCTCTCTCTCTTTTTTCAGTAATCCTTTATTTTTAATCCCAGTTTACAGACACTGAAATTCACTCTTTTTGTTGCACAGATCTGTTTCCTTATAATGCCTAGTTCAAGAATTAAGGTGATGGTGCCCTAAAAAGTGAGTTATAAATTGTTCCCTCCTTTTAATTTGTCTTAGTTTAGTGCAATTGTTATAATTTCTCCCTTATGTTTTTTTAAAATTTAATTTATTTTAGTGTTCAAAGATTCATGGTTTATGCACCACACCCAGTGCTCCATGCAATATGTGCAATATGTGCCCTCCATAATACCCACCACCAGGCTCACCCAACTCCCCACCTTTCTCCCCTCCAAAACCCTCACTTTGTTTCCCAGAGTCCACAGTCTCTCATGGTTTTTCTCCCCCTCCAATTTCCCCCAACTCACTTCTTCTCTCCATCTCCCAATGTCCTCCGTGTTATTCCTTGTTTCACAAGTAAGTGAAACCGTATGATAACTGACTCTCTCTGCTTAACTTATTTCATTCAGCATAATCTCTTCCAGTTCTGTCCATGTTGATTAAAAAGTTGGGTATTCATCCTTTCTGACGGAGGCATAATACTCCATTGTATTAAAAAGAAACTACCAATGAAGTCCTCTAGGTATAAGTCTATCTAAGTAGAAGTATTTAAAAATTCAATTTATTACTAGGTCTCTTAAGATAATCCACTTTGTCTTCGGTGAACTTCAGTAGCTTGATTCAGGAAATTGCCCATGTTTACTATATTATGAAATATATGGCATAAAGTTGTAATAACACTCCTTTCTTTGTCTAATTAATTTCTGTAGGCTCTGTAGTAATGTCACCACTTTCATCCCTGATATTGCTGGCTTGTGTATTCTCTCTTATTCAACTTGATCAGCCTGGTGAGAGATTTATCCAATTTTATTGACCTATTATTCAATGAACTTCTTTTAGTTAAATTGATATTTAAATCTTTTCTTTTTTTTAATGGATATCTGCTTTCTTATCTTTGCTTCCTTTCTTCTGTTTCCTTTAGATTGAATTTGTTTCTTTTCTTTTCTTTTTTGCTATTTTTTTATTGTTGGAAGTTTTAAGTACTGGTTTGAGACCTTCCTTATTTCTTAATATAGACATTTAATCTTATAAAATTCCCACTGCTTTGGTTGCATCCTGTAAAGTTTATTATGTTGTGTTTTTCTTTTTATTAAGTTCAAAATTGATGTCTATTTCCCTGGAAATTTCTTCCTTGATCTATGGATTGTTTGGAAATAGATTGCTTAGTTTCCAAAATTTGAGAGAATTTCTAGAGATCTCTCTGTTACTGTTTTCTAATTTAATTCCATTTTGGTTAGATAATATACTTTGAATTAATTCAATTGTTTTAAATTTGTTGACTTTTTCTTGTTTTAATCAACAAAAATATAAATGAATATTCCATGTGCGCATAAAAAAAGTATTGTCCTCTTTTTGTGGTATATTGTACTATAAATGTTAATTTGGCAATATTGAATATTAATATTTTAAGTTACTAATTTCCTATATATTTTTACTGATGAAACTGTCTACTTGTTCTATCAAGTAGAACAGTTCAAAGGAATTGTGATTTTTTTCTATTATTCCTTTAAGTTCTATTCTTTATTGATTTATGAATTTTAAAGTTCTGTTTTTGATATATACACATTTCATATTGTATGACTTCAACTATTAATATTTCTTTTTGTACATTCATAGTTGTTTTTCAGTCTGCCATTGCTGTTTGACTTCTGTTGTCTCATCACTTAATTCTTAACTTTCTTCCTTTTTAAAATTTATTGTGCTTTATTATGCATTATCTCTACCTATTGCACATTTAAACATTTTGTTTATTTTAAAATATTGACTTTAAATTACCATTGTGAACCACCAAATGATATCATTCCACTTCATGTAGAATGTAAGAATCTTAAAATATGCTCAATAAAATATACTTCATTCCCTCCATCTTATTCTTTATACTATCCTTATTATTCAACTTAATTGTGCATTTGTTGTAAAACATACAATTTATAAAATTATCTTCTTTTGTTTAGACAGTATATTATTCTTTAAAGTAATTGAAAAGAAGGAGAATGTGTCTTATATGTGCCTGCATTTTGACCATATATATTTCTCTTTTTACTTTATATAGACCCAGATTTATAGCGGATAGTGTTTTCCTTCTGCCTGAACAAATTCCTTTAACATTTGTCATAATTAGGTCTACTAGCAGTGAATCTTCTCAGTTTTTGTTAGTCTGAAAAAAATTTTATTTCACCTTCATTTTTGAAGGATATTTTCACTGGGTATAGAATTCTGTAATTGAAGTTTTTTTTTCCCCTTTCTTTTAGTTTTTAAAGACATCATACTCTATGTTTTATCTTCACTCTTCTGTGTATATATATTTTTTTCTTTTCTTCAGATTGCCTTTAAAATATTTTCTTGGGGCGCCTGGGTGGCTCAGTGGGTTGAGCTGCTGCCTTCGGCTCAGGTCATGATCTCAGCATCCTGGGATCAAGTCCCACATCGGGGGGTCTCTGCTCTGCGGGGAGCCTGCTTCCTCCTCTTTCTCTCTAATATGCCTGCCTATCTGCCTATTTGTGATCTCTGTATGTCAAATAAATAAATAAAATTTTTTTAAAAAATAAAATCTTTTCTTGATTTTTGCTTTTGTGCATTTTGACTGTGATATATATGTATAGCTTTTAAAAATTACTGGGGTACCTGGGTGGCTCAGTCAGTTAAGCATCTGTTTTCAGCTTGGGTCATGATCCCAGGGTCCTGAGATTGAGCTTCACATTGAGCTTTCTGCTCAGTGAGGAGTCTCCTTCTCCCTCTCACTGTGTTTACTTTTGTGTTCTCTGTCAAACAAATAAGTAAAATATTAAAATAAATTAATTATTAATAATATTGATCTTCTTAAATCTG